>NW_024424564.1:27666221-27882149 GCF_017311325.1 Ursus maritimus | reverse complement strand
TCTAATAGGTCAGGCCTGGTGATTTGGGCACAGCCATCCTACCTCCACAGTTTGATCTAATTGACCTGAAGCAGGAGAAATTTAAAGAGGTCAACACACTGGATCTCTGTATCCCCACTGTTGCCTTCACTGTAATCCCGCTGGTTCCCTTGCATGCTACACTGAATTCTACCATTTCCCTCTCTATCCCCCCAGGACTGTGATATGATGAGATGGCACACCCATGATTGTGTTACTTTACATGGAAAAGGGGACTTTAATGCAATTGAGTTTACTCATCAGCTGTCTTGAGAGAGGGAGATGTTCAAATGGTCCTGTTCTGGCTACATGAGCCCTTTCAAAGCAGAGAGTTTTATCCAGCTGCTACCGGAAGAAGCAGCCAGAGAGATTCAAGGGGTGGGAGGGATTTGATGCAAGGGAAGTTCTCCATTCCTAAGCGGAGGGGCACAGGCCAGGACCTGAGAGCAGCCCCAAAGAGCTAAAAGTGGTGCCCAGACAACAGCCAGCAAAGAAACCAGACCTCAGACCTCCAACCACAAGGAACTGGAGCCTGCCAACAACCTGAATGAACCTGGAAGCAGATTCTTCCCCAGAGTCTCCCAATAAGAGCCCAGTCTCATCAATCCCTTCATTTAGGTCTTGTGGGATCCTCAGCAGAGATCTCAGTGGAACCCACCTGGACTTCTGACCAACAGAACTGGGAGCTAATAAGTGAGTGTTGTTGCAAGCTGCTAAATTTGTGGTAATTTGTTACCACAGATTACACCATATACCAATATACCCTGCGCTTGAGTCACTATCTTTGTGGCCTGTGGAGTAACCCAATTCCTCTGAGACTCGGGCCCTACCTTCCTCTTACCAGATCCTCCAGCCTCCTGACCAAAATTCCCAGCTACCAGGGGCCCGCCTACCTGCTTAAAAGATTCCCCTTGTCTTATGGGATTATGAGCCTACCTGAAATCCCTATGCTCTGACGTACATATTCTGGGGGATGCCTGATCAGTGGGTTCTCTTGCCTCTTCATATTAAATACCTACCCACATCCAATGGCTGTTATTCACATAAACTTAGGGAAAGAGTGTGGACTTTGAAAGCAGCCAGAATTTTGAATCTCAACTCTGCCCCTTACTAGTTATGGGATATTGGAAAAGTCATTACACCTCCAGGGCTTCACTTTTCACATTGTAAAGTGGAGATAACACCATTCACTATGAGAGATTTTGTAAGGATCAATCCTAATGTAAAGTATATAGTAGCTAATCATTACTACTTCTCGTATCATCCACACAACTCAATAGTTCATTCATTCTGCCGAAATGGAATTCCTCCCAGAGTGTCCAGCTGGATTTGTCCCTCCAATTTCTGCCTTGGTGCGTGAGGCTAATTCCAATTGCCCACCTCTCCCAATTGCCATACCAAGTTAACCTCACCATAGCCCATTTCCCAATGCAATACACTTCTGTTCATTCATTCATTCATTCATTCATTCATCAGGAGTCTTCCATATGTCAGGCACTGTTAAAACACACAGGGATATAATGGTGATCCAAAGAGATAAGTTCTCAGAGTTTACATTCTAGTGTCATCCTTTCATGTTAGAATCATTCCATAAGATGAATAAATTTATTGCATTTTTGAAGTTATCTGAAGACCTAGAGGCATGATAACATTACCAAAAAAAAGGTATGGAAATGTGAGCAGCATTATTTTTGTATCAGAGAACAACAGGCATTGCCTCTCACATTTGACAGCTAAGGCTTAGTATTTCTTTTGCAAGAGAAAAGGTAGTAACTCTTATGTGATTATGAAATGTTCATGTTATACTTCAGTGACTTAATGAAAAGAATCACTTTATTTCAGAGATATGGGTAGTTAATCCACCAAGAGAAAGCAGGCTGTGGCCAAGGCGGGGAGTAATAGAGCAGTATGTAAACAATCTGCTGGTTGGATCTTAGACTAGCTGCTGCCTCCTGATTGAAAAGGAAAAAAAAAAAATCCTCTTAACCTCCCATTGGAAGCAAGCCCTGACTCTCCCTGGAGGACATTTTGTAACCCAAAAGAGCTCATTCCAGAGAACCACTGAATTTATCTCAGTGGCAGTTTATCACAGTGAGTGTCAAGGCTGAGCAGCTTAACTGCATGAAAAGCCTGTCTGTGTTGGACCCATCCAATGCCATGGTCTTGTAAGGGAGAGTCGTTCACTGAGTTGTTGGCCCAGCATCATCAATATCACCGTCTACAGCTTGTGCTGCAAAGAAGTAAATAAAAAGCAAGGCTAGGAGGAAAACAGAGTCTTCTTTGAGTTGCCTCCTATTTACCAGTAATCCCACCAAGTGTGTTTTTGGATTGGCAAAACTGAGCTCTACATGTTTATATTGGTAACATTTTCCAGTAGGTTCTACCAAAAGGTATCTGAGCACCTTGTGTTGTGAAATTTAAAGAAATGAAAAACATTAAAACAAATAAGCCTTGTCTCCCAGTACAGCCTCCTGGAAAAGAAATTCTACCTTTCTAAGGGCATCAGCCTAAATGAGGCCTCAGTTCTTAAATTCCTTAATCAGTTGCCTTAGAAACCGGGAGAAGGTGGTGAGCACCTCCAGGCAGCAAGGTAATACCCTGATAGGTTTAATCACCTGTTCCTGGCCAAACACACATTGAGTGAAGGTGAAGTTGTTATAATTCATTGTGACTGGCGTTCTAGATTTTGCAGATCTTTGGCATTTAAATAAAAAATCTACTGCCTATATCAGAAAGCAGAAGGAGGGAATGTTAGGTACACTGACATTAGGAATCCTTGTTTATCACTCATTAGTGATTTATCTCAGCAGGAAAGCACTCAAAGTGGAATTCAATCCCATTCAACAAATTATTTATTGAGTTCCTACTATGCGCACGTCACCTAGTCAAAAACAGTAACAAATTATATTCACGCTCATGCCTGGAGAGCACCATGAAATTTACAAAACAAAATATGATATGCCCATAATCTAAATATTAAAATGGTGAGAGAAAAATGTTCTATCATTTATTTATTTTCATCAGAGGAAGGCAGGCATTGGGTCTATAGGTAAACAACAGAACCATCACATTTTAAAATTAAATCTCTGAAAACCTCCAAAACATGTATTCACAGATATATCACTCTGAGTAAAGATCAGAGTTGTGGGTTCTGAAATCAGTCTCTAATTCCATCTGCCAAGGAAATTAGATTTAACTCTTAACTAGTATCACTAAACGAAGGTTTTGGTAGTTGTCTAATTCTGTGTGCCCTCTCTTCTAGGTTATTTCAACCCTATTTGTGTGAAGGTAACGATGCCTTCTTCTATCAGGACATTTAATTCTGAACTCTTAGAGTTACTTGTTTGAGTTTGTTTGCTTCTCAGCTTCTTGCTCAAAGTTCATTCTTTGTATATTGTACCTTTTTCTTATCCTTCTTTCTACTCTCCCGTACCTTCTCCTCTCTTCACCTCCCAGCTAGATAACAAATACCAAGCGTCTATAGAGTTTCATATTTCTCCATGCTCATACCTTATACACACATATGAGGGAAATCATTGTTTTCCTAAAATGGTATCATATTATATGCAAGAATTACATCTTGATTTTTCTCACGTAACAGTGCAAAATATCCTTTCAAATTAGGCTATTACAGGTTGGACTCTTTTAGCAGATTTGTAATACTCCATGTTTTTATTTTTTTAAGATTTTATTTATTTGAGAGAGAGACAGAGAGAGAAAGTGCGAGTGGGGACAGGGGCAGAAGGAGAGGAGAATCTCCAGCAGACTCCGCACTCTGTGCGGAGATCATGACCTGAGCCAAAATCAAGAGTCAGATGCTCAACCAGCTGAGCCACCCAGGCGCCCCTCCGTGTTTTTGACATACCACAATTTACTCACTCATTCTTCTACCGATGGTTACTCTCTTTGTTTTTCAGCATTGTGCCACTACAAACAGAACTGCAGTAGACACTCCTGTGGGCTAACACTTCTGTGTCTATGCCACACACTCACCGGAACGGAGCTGCTGACTCAAACAGTATGTATGTTTCTTATTTTAAAAATTATTGCCAGATTACTTCCTAAAAAAGTATTCTACCAACCGTGCATGAGAATGTCCTTTTCCCCAAATTCCAACCTATAGTAGATATAATCTTCCTTTGAATTTTTGCGCACTGATGTGTAAGATGAGTTATTTCATTTTTATTTCAACTTGTTATTTCTCTGACTCGCATGAAGGTTGAATAACATTTTGTTTATTGTCCACCCAGACTTGTTCCTCTATGGATTATGAATCCTTTGTCCATTTTCCTGTGATGTGTTTGTCTTATGGTTATCAATGTGCAAACCCTCCTTTTATGTCACAGATAATGGCACTTTAACTGTCATTTGTGTTTGTCTGTATTTTTTCCACTATTGATCTTTACACATTACCTCCTACATTTTCCTGTTGTGTGATTTACATGTTGTGATTCAGTCTATCTGGAATTTATATAGTGAAAGATGAGGGCTTAATTTTATTTTCTTCTGGGGATGGGGAGAGCCAGTTTTACCAGCACCATTTATGAACTAAACTATCCTTTTCCCACGGAATTAAAATACAGTGTTCTTTTTTCCTGCCCCTGAACACTTTGTCAGTTTTCATGCTAGCAACCCTCCACTTAGGATTGGGGTAGATTATAGAAATTTTTATTGTCTATCATTCTTAATCCTCTATCACTATTCTTGTTTTCTTAATTTTTTTGACTATTCTAAATATTCTTCAATATAAATTTTTAAATCATCTTGTCAAATCCTCCCCTTAAAGTACTGTCTGGTTTTTAATTGGCATTGTACTGAATTTTATTTTAATTCTGAGAGCATGGATACTTGTACCATTTTAACTCTTCTCATCTAAAAATATGGCATATCGATCCATTTGTTCAGAGAGTTTTATGTCTTTACATAAGAATTTATGAGTTTTGTTTTGGTTTTTACCATGTAAGTCCTTATCTTTCTTGATGAATTTTTTCTTAAACATTACATAGTTTTTTGTCACTATAGTGAAGGTTTTCTAATTTTCATTTCTAGATGATTATTGTTGATACGCAGAAAAACTATTGCTTTTTCATATCTATCTTATTTCATCAATTCTGAAAAACATATTTTAACATCTTTGAAAGTGGGATATATCCTATAATAATGACATTGTAATTATAATTACATTTTTTTAATGGAATATCTTGAAATCTATGGCATCTTAGATCCTTTTAAATATGATATACCATAAATAAAGGGATAAGATAAACCAATCAACTTTCCAATTTTTTTCTTCTTTTTCAATTTACTGGATTTTTTAATGTTTCCTAATTACATAATCATATCTCCAAGAAAGCATAATTTTATCTCTTCATTTCTAAATGTATACCAATTATTTCATTTTCTTATTTTGGTTTAAATATTGTGTTTTTATGTTATGGAATGGTTAACATAAACAATTTTAATTTCTTGCTATTGGTTTTTTATAGGTCTTAATCATAAGTAATTTCTTTTCCTGTTTTACATAGACTTTTTATTGGGAATATCAGATAAATATTAGCAAATGCCTTCTAAGCATTTTATCCTTATTGGTAAACATTGTGAACATAGGATAAAGGCACATACACGAGTTGTGTCTTTCCACAATGTCAACTTTATTCAATCATAAAGCAAAGTTAACATAATTACAAAGCAGATTCAGGATTCCAAACTCAATGACATTTCAGTATGCATTTAACTTGCTTTCATACTTGGCACACGAAACAAAGTATAATACAAAGTCACACAACAACAAGATATAGCAAGAGGTAAGAAGTTAACAAACCAAACCGAGCACAAAGTTAGTCCATGAGCACCTGGTTGACATGAGGACTCCATCTGGTCCAGGTCAGCTCCCAAAACTTGCTGCTTATTATGTTCAAGCAGTGGAGGGGTCTCTATTATGTTCAGAGATCAGTCAGGCAGAACCTTCAGTGGATGTTGCCTAATGTGGACAGACGTGGAAGAGTCAGTATCTGGAGAATCTGACAATTTGCTGCAGAGGTCCTGCCTTTCTAAAGGAGTTCAATCAGTCTTGGGCCTTTGCAGGCCTCTTTTGGTTCAAGTGATTATCAGCTCCTGACTCTTCTAGGTTCACATGGCCTTAACTGATTATCAGTCCTTAGCACTGCCACTCTGTGCTGGTTTTGCTGATACCTGGTCTTAGCTGCAATGACCTTGGCTGCTTTCCTGATTATGGCACTCCTTGACATGCGTGACTCCATCTTGCTTTCTGTGGTAAAATCACGT
Source organism: Ursus maritimus (assembly GCF_017311325.1). Classification (NCBI taxonomy): domain Eukaryota; kingdom Metazoa; phylum Chordata; class Mammalia; order Carnivora; family Ursidae; genus Ursus; species Ursus maritimus. The sequence continues at coordinate 27,875,846 of NW_024424564.1, read as the reverse complement.
GAGTTCTCTCCTTCAACATATAAAATCACACTAAAACTTTTCCTGATTTAGAATCATTTCTGCATTCCTGGAGTTAATCCTACTTAGTGCATTATGGTATGCATGTTTTGATACAATGCGGGGCTCTGTTTGATTTTATTTTAACTTCAATTTTTTGCTGCTATATTCATAAGAGGTGGGACTGTTGTGTTTTATCTGCACTGTGTTTAGTAAGTGTTGAGATTATGCTGGTTTTATGAAATGTGGAGGAAATCTACACGTTTTCCTGTGATCTGGAATAGTTTAAATACTTGGATGGATGATTTCTAAGGATTTGATGAAACACAGCCACAAAGCCATCTGGTCCTATTAACTCCTTTAGTGGATTATTTTTATTGACCTTTCCAGTATTTTCTATAGCATTTAGTATACTAGAGTAGTCTTCCTTTTTGATCAATTACAGTGATTTACATTTATTTTAACATCAGTTTCCCCTGAGTTATCAAATGTGTTACCATAAAGTTTCATGAAGCTTTTTCTTGGATTTTTTCACTTTTTTCCACATCTGTATTATGACTTATTTCTCCTTTCTAATCCTTTATATTTTTCTCCTTTTTTTTTCTTTAATTGGGCTTATGAGAAATGTATCTATTTTATTAATCTTTTCAATAACCAGGTTCTGGGTTTATTTAACCTTTCTAGCTTTTTTGGATTATTTTCTATTTCATAAATTTTAGATGTTATATTTATTAATATATTCTGTTTGATTTTGTGGATATTTTAATTTCTTAAGATGAGTATAAGGTACGTTCATTTTTAGTCATCCTTTAATAAAGATACCACTTACAGCTATAAATTTCATCTATGAATATAACTTCTGCTATGTTCCATAAATTTGTAGTTAATGTGTTCTCATTTTTGCTGCCGTGGAGATAGTTTGCAATTTCTGTTTTTATTTTTTTCTTTGATCCAAGAGATAGAGAGGAATGTTTCTTAATGTCCAAATTCATTATATAGTTATCAAAGAACATGGATTATAAAATCTCCACTTCTGCTTTTAAAGTTTCTTTTTGACCAGACACATGATCAATTTTTGTAAATATTCCAGGGACACTTTTAAAAATTGTATGATCTATTTGAAGGATGTAAAATTCTATATTGGGCTACTAATAGATTTTGTGATTATATTATTCATTTCTTCTATGTCATTGCTTTTGTTTTCTCTACTTAATCTAATTTTTAATATGCATATTGAAATCTCCCACTTGTTTGCTTAATAGTTTTTGCTTTATATACTTAGTAGCTATGCTATTTGGTGCCTATAGATAAAAAAGAAAAATAACTGAATGGAAATAATTTTTTCTGGTTTTGGAGATTTCAGAGGAGGTCCTGGTCACTGTTTGACCACCATCCAGGGCTTCTATTCGCTAACAGAAAATATTCTACTGAGCACTGTGAGTGAGTTCCACAATATGCCCTGTTCTATCTTGAACAACGTAAGTTGTTTGACAAGAATCTCCTTATCTGCCCAAATATTTTATGATTACTAGCACTGGGGAAGCAGTGAGTTTAGTGCTTAAGATTGTGGGCTCGTGAGTCAGACTGACTGGCTTCTAAAATCTGGTTCTGTCACATAAATTACTTAACTTTGTTCAGCTCTGTTTTTATGCCTGATAAGTGGAACATGGTGCAGTGTACCTCACAGCATTATTGGGACAATCCAATGATGGAATCCTTGGGAAGTTTGGAGTCAGGCATGTAGCATACAGTCAATAACAATTACCTACTGATGTTATACTAAGGTCTTAAAGTTCCCCAAAGACCATGTGTATAAATGTGCTTTGAAAAGAACATAAAATTATATACAAAGATAAATGAGTAATAGTATTATTAAAGCAGGCAAGGGAAATGCAAATGCTTCAGAGATATAATTATGTTACATATGATTAAAGAAAATAAAATTACATGAAATAATATAAAAGCAATGCCAAAAAAATTAAGTGCAAGTCCTTCAAGGACAGGGGCTGTGCTCCTTTCCACAGAAACAGATCCATGGTTTCAAGAACAGAGCTGGTCACACTGTAGACAAAAGCAAAAAAAAAAAAAAAAAAAATTTAATTTTCTATGATTAGGTACTGTTCTCAATAAATTCTTGCTTAATTAAATAGAATAAAATTTTAATTTATTACCTCATATCTTTGTTACAAAAGGGACACTTCTAAAAAGTCATGAAAATATTTTTTTAAATATCATTAGACTAATACCGGAAAGATTAATCATTCAGAGGCTCAAAAAAACAGTAAATCAAAAACCATGACACCTGACAAACTTTGAAAGACATTTCAAACTCTCTGCCTCCATTTCCTCATATAAAGAATAGGCTTATATTTTTAAAATATTAGGATGTCTCAATTTCCTTGGCACTTTGAAATCCCTATGAGTCAGTAATTTTTGCAGCATTATGCAAAGTGGTCTAAGGAGATTTTTTTTAAAAGTGTTACATCTCCTGCTTTGAATGAGTTTAACTCTAGCTTCAGATTCCTGGCATACCCTTAAAAACTTTTATAAACCAACATATAAGGAGTGCAATCTAATATAATGCAAATTGTGTACCTGAGCACTGAGGGGAAGAAAACTGAAGAAGCTATTAGTGAGAGATAAAATTCACTACTGATCATCTGAACTCCTCAGCACCAGTAGTTCTAAAACTTTAGAATGCTGGAAAATCAGCATTGGAACTTGATAAAATGCAGAGTTCAGCTCTAGCTCCAGAGATTCTGACTCAACAGGCCTGTGATGGGACCCAAGAATCAGAATTTTTTTAAGATTCATAGCCAGGGGAAGAATGTACTGGCTCTTTTTCTTTCTCGGGAAAGTGAAACACAAAATAATGCTTGACATGCAAAAAGATAATGCCCTGATTTCACCTGAATCTCCTCACCAGACAAATGGGAAAGATAAAACAATCCTGCAAGACTCTACTACCTCTATGAGGCATATGTTCGTAAAAAGCCAGACCTTGTGCATCACACACACATACTTAAAATGTATCGAATATCTGTACCATCTGGATTTTCTACCTCTTCTTACCATGGATAAGATTTCGTTTATACTATGGAAACATAACATTACTAACACCATTGAAAACTGTGTCATCACCACAAATAGATTTAAAAAAAGTCTACCAAACCAGAAAATATTTGCAAACAATATGACATTAAAAGCCAATATAATTAACACAGAGAAAGCACTTATAAATCAATAAGGAAAAGTAGTGATACTCTCAGAAAAAAAGTTGGGAAAAGAATAGAAGACAGATTACAGTCCAAGAAATATCCTTAGCTCAAAAAACCTATGTAAAGCATTCAACTTCACAAATATTTAAAGAACAAGTTAAAACAACAAGGATTTCAGTTAGTGAAGAGTTTTTTAATGATAAGAACTCTGTTGGGACGCCTGGGTGGCTCAGTCGTTAAGCATCTGCCTTCGGCTCAGGGCGTCATCCCGGTGTTCTGGGATCGAGCCCCACATCAGGCTTCTCCACTGGGAGCCTGCTTCTTCCTCTCCCACTCCCCCTGCTTGTGCTCCCTCTCTCCCTGGCTGTCTCTGTCTCTGTCAAATAAATAAATAAAATCTTTAAAAAAAAAAAAGAACTCTGTTAAAAGGTAATATTATAAAAATGGACACTCATACAGTTCTGGTGTTGATTTTTTAATTTTTCTGAAAAACATAATTTGTAATACATATCAAGAACTTACAAAAATTCAGACCATTTTAGTAATTCTACCTAGGAAAAAAGTGCTTAGGAGAAATGCTAAGATATTCAAATAATTCATTTCTAAAAATGCTTATTGTAAGATGATTGTAAGAGCAATAAGTTAAAAACAATCTACACATAAAAAATAGGAAGACAGGAGCACCTGGGTGGCTCAGTTGGTCAAGCGCCAGCCTTCAGCTCAAGTCATGATCACAAGGTCCTGGGATCAAGCCCCAGGTCATCCATTGTCGTCTCCCTACTCTGCAGGGAGTCAGTCTGCTTCTCCCTCTCCCTCTGCCCCTTGTCCCTGCTCATGCTCTCTGTCTCTCAAATAAATAAATAAAATCTTTAAAAAGGGGGGGGGAATTGCATAAATTATGGTCTATTCATATTGTGGACATACAGCCATTAAAATTGTTTGTTTTTAAAGAACACGAATAGTATGAGAAAATATTAATGTAAAATAGTAAGCAAGAGAAGGGTTAAAATTACATATTTGGCAAATATCCCAAATAGTTATTTTTGCATAAGTCTGTGTACGCGTATAACTAGAAAAAATTTCATCAAAGTCTTCAGTGTTGTTTCTGAGTAGTGGAATTATGGGTAATTTCAGTTTTGTCGTGTTATAATTTTCTATACTTTCCATATCTTCTACAACATGTATGTGTTCCTTCTGTACTGAGAACTTAAAAATTAATACCCTAGCATATCAAAGGTTAATAGGATAGAAATCTGTTCCTTAAATAAATTAGACACTTTTATTTCCAACCAAAGGCAGTTGAAAAGCAATTGTTCATATGTATATATAATTGAAACAAGGACTAAATCAAGTAAAGTCTCTATGTCATTAATAGAAGTGAAGCAGTGAGGGTGAAGACTTCTATGCACTGTCAATATTTACATGTTTGGGGAAACCTCAAGTCATAATTCTTTTTTTTTTCAAGTCATAATTCTTTAAGACTAATTCATCTCTCTTAAGAACTGCAGAAAAATTGATATATGAAATATTTGGAGGCCACCCAAAGAGAATTGAATTCCAACTTGATTCACAAAATTGTCTTCTGTGGCCCAGATTGTCCCGAACAACTGCTAAGAGAGGTCTACCAGAACTCTCATCCTCCCTCAGAGGCTGGGAGAATAAACGTGCCCATAATCCTTAAAAGCCTCACTAGAGAACCAAGAATTTGATGGAGATTTAGAACCTGGAATCAGGAAAGACAGGGCAAGACGTCACTGGTTTCTAAACCCAGCTCCACATCAGAATCGCCTGTGGAGCTTGTTAACTATGATTCCTGATCCCATCCCCAGGGATTCAGAAGATTATAAGGTAAACTTCGGGAATAGGTATTTTACACATATATCCCAGGTGATTCTAATGAAGTCCAAATACAGGAAACATCATTGGAGAGCCACTGATCTCATACTAACAAGGCAGTTTAGCCCAAAAAGGGAAAGATCAATTACTTATTAACAAAGCAACCATACACCTTGCTATATATGACCTAAATAATAACAGAAAGGAAGAGTTACAAAGAGAAATGGTCTTTACTGAACATAAACAGTCAGTTTGCTAGGATGACAGGGAGAGGCAATGGGAGGACAAATTTGTTCAGTAATACTGTGCTAAGTGCTTTAGGTATCTACCTATAAATTGGCCAGTGGTTTGTGTGGCTCTTTAAAAAATCCTGAATGTCAGAATGTTTCCTCTAACTCAGATAACTCTGAACCCAGCTTGAAAACTAAATATGGTGAGACTTTTTATCAGTTCATATTTTTCCATTTTCTTTTTTAAAGATCAACTCACCAAAAATCTCCAAAAGTGTATCTGCTGTGTGATGTTACAGCTATTCAAACAAAACAAACATTGACATTTTAGCTCTTTTATCCTTAGATCACTTCACTAGCTAAAGTTCTAGAATGGGGAGTCATCAAGAGAAGAAATCATAGAGTAATGTTATATGAACTTTTATATCTCCAAGCAAAGGATTCTCCCTTTTTACTGGGCACATACTATGTGCCAAGCACATTTAGTTAGTCTGCACAAACTCTGTTAAGTAGTCATTATTATTCCTCATTTTATAGATCAAAAAATAAAAAGAATGAAAATCATATTAAATATTTTATTCAAGGCTAAGAAACCAGAAAGTGGCCATGTGAGAATTTGAATCAAGTACTAACTTGTAAGCTCAGGTTCTTTCTACTTCCCCCTAGAGCCTCCTTCATTACTAAAAATGTCTTTGTCAGCAGAGGATATTTGAAAGAAAGGGACAACATGTAGATGTTACTCTAAATGCTAAGCTTTTTCTGTATCTTATCAACAATGATAATTCTTGATTCAATATGATCTTGTCCCAGAGAAATAAAAATATGTATATTCCGCATCAGATTTTTAAAAATTATTATTATATAATTTATGGGGAGACATCACAGATCTAAAATCACCTCATTGGTATTTTAGTCCTTGAGTGACAATCCAAATTGTGCACTTGTTCTTCTTAAATGGCCACTGATTACAGGATTGAAAAGGCTTTGTTATATAAGAGTGGTCTAATTTTTTTGAAATTTCCCTGTGGGTCACTGTATTCTCACATATGGTAAAGCCTTTCTCAGAGGGTTGTGCTGAAATCACAACAGAAGTTACAACAGGCGTCTTATCACTTGCCAGTTTCTCTTCAGGTCCAAGAGCTACCTGGGAAATCTTTCCTTTGGAAAATCAATCTGGTTTGGAAGGAGAAGAAAGCCAATGACACAGTGACTGTCACTAAGAAAGTATGATATGGAGGTAGTTTATATCTGTATTGTCTTACCAGACTATCACCTCAATGCAATTTAAAACAACGCGTTCTAATTAAAATTTAGCCAAATAGCATGGGAACAATGACATCATCAAGGAGACAAATTTGTAACACATAGAGTTATGATTTATAATTATTAGCTTTATTATCATCATCACTAGAGTCATAAAACATCTGAGTTCTAGAGCTTTCAAAAACATATTCCTCTGCAAAATCCAGAGTCACATTGTATTAACACCAGATTCCACAGACTTTGAACTTATCCCCAGTAGACTATTTTTACTGGAACTAAAGACAATAAGCTGCCTGAGTGTACTGTGAAATATCCGTAGATATTCATCCCCTGGGCCCTCCCGAGTTTTTCTCATTAGTCCTCAGTAAGTCCCTGTGAAGCAGAAGCAGAGGTGCTATCTTCTGTCATCAAGTTAAAAAAATAAAAAGCAAATGGGGCGCCTGGGTGGCGCAGTCGTTAAGCGTCTGCCTTCGGCTCAGGGCGTGGTCCCGGTGCTCTGGGATCGAGCCCCACATCAGGCTCTTCCACTAGGAGCCTGCTTCTTCCTCTCCCATTCCCCTGCTTGTGTTCCCTCTCTCGCTGGCTGTCTCTGTTAAATAAATAAATAAAATCTTTAAAAAAATAATAAAAATAAAAATAAATAAAAAGCAAAATCAAAAGATAGTGAGTTTGTCCAACTGAAGTCATACCCCAGTACAGAGGAATCTGAGGCCTGGACATCTGAATACAATGAGAATTCATTCTAGATCTAAATGTGTAGAAAACGAGAGTATGGGGATGAGTGGGGGAGAAGGAAGAAATGCAGATACCCTTTACTCTTCTTGCTGCCTTTCCTATGCCACATTCCCCAAAGGAGGAATGAGGGCATTCTAAAGAACCAAAGCAGAATGAAAAAACCCCGGAGAAGGAGGTTACATTTCCTGGCTTCTTGTCGTGTTAAGCTAACAAAGCAGGCTCTGTCTTTTGGTAAATTAGCGTATAACCTCCAATTACCATTCAGATGTAATGACATTTCTAAGCATAACTCAAGTGGGCTGCTAATAGGGCTCAATTTCCCATCTTTAGCTGTCTTCTCTCTATATTTCCATTCTTAGAAATGTATCCACTTGTATCCAATGCTTAAGTTCGCATATCTACCTTAATCAGCACAAATTTTGTATCTCCAACACTAATTTTTTAGTCAAGCTTTAGTTCCATATTTATTTTTGGGAAATAGGATGCCAACGGGACATTTCCACCAGAGCATTTTGCTTTAATTCCAAGTGAATCAAAATCAAGTGAAGGCACGATCCCCACCTGAATAAGCTTTCTTTACGGACAGCTTCATTCTCTCCCACCACATTTTCCAAATGATTCAATAGTTTCAACCTTAGACTCATCTTCTAGTCTTTTCTACACCCCAGCCCTAATAACCAATTACCAAGTTCTGGCTTTTTTTTTTTTTTTAATGGTCTCTAGTATTTATCTCTACTTTGTCATTCCTTCAAATCTAGGCCTTTACCTTCATACAGATTTGCAATTTCCATCAAATTTTCAGCAATAAACCCTAATACACTAAACTCTACAATAATCTCTCTGATACAACAAAGCTAAGTTAGTCTTTATAAAACCTCTAATATCATGTTATTTACTTGCTTAAAAATCTATACTCTTTTATCATGGCCTTTCTTATCAAGTTCAAACTCCTTAGCCTAGCATTCAAGGTTTTCCATTATCTGACCTTGCCCTAGCTATCCAATCATGTAAAACCCTATTAGAACATGACTCCTGAACCCATGTCTTTTGCTTTGATCACAGTTTTCCTCTCAATGCTTCCTTCTCTCCCAAAGCGCACCAAGTATCCTTATTCTAGTCTTAGTGTTTATCCATGAACTTCTACTTAGAATGCTTGACCTTGCATTATCTAGGTGCTACAACTTTCCAACACAGGGCTTAAACTCAACGACCGTGAGATCGAGACCTGAGCTGAAATCGAGAGTCAGATGTTTAACTGACTGATCCACCCAAGTGCCCCTGGGTACTACAACTTTCTAGACTCAATTCCAGTGTCAACGTTCAGCGAAACTTTTCCTGATAACTTCTTTTTTTTTTTTTTTAAGATTTTATCTATTTATTTGACAGAGATAGAGACAGCCAGCGAGAGAGGGAACACAAGCAGGGGGAGCGGGAGAGGAAGAAGCAGGCTCATAGTGGAGGAGCCTGATGTGGGGCTCGATCCCGCAATGCCGGGATCACGCCCTGAGCCGAAGGCAGACACTTAACCGCTGTGCCACTCAGGCGCCCCTTTCCTGATAACTTCTATACTGAATAGTTACATTCTTTAAATGTCTACAACATGGACCATGTGAGTCTGATTATAGAATATCCTGTGTTATTTTTTTAGCTTATTTTCTAAGCTTACCTCCCCCTGGATTACAAGCAGTTGAAGAACCTTAATAACAAGAAGTGGTTTTGTTTATTTGTTTCTGTAGTAAGAGTCAGGGCACAGAACAGTTGCAAGCCTATACATTATGTTTGACATTGTCTTAATTATAATGATTTAAAATCTCTTTCTTAAATGTTAAGGGTCTTGAGAATTCTTTAACTTTATTCCTCATCATGAAATTTCACTGATTCTACATAAAGCCTGAGGTTATTTGATTAGAGAATCACATTGAGACAGTCACGAATTCTCCCCTAATATGTCAGCCTTGTGCAGCTCTTTGTTTCCTTTTCCTCTGTTTCTGGCTAGAAGATGTTTAGTTCATGTTTGAGAGAGAATGCTAATGGACATTGCAATTTTATCACTGTCTTTCTAAAAACCAGAGGAAGTGGTGATAAGTCACTAGCATTTTTCTCACATTTGAAAGGGAGTATATAAAGTAGATGAAGATATTTAGGAGAGTGCTCGGGGAAGAGTACTGCAAGGATAAGTGCTTAATACTCATGACTAACCAAAGAGAAAGGTTGGCTTGACATATCCGATTATCCTAGGCTGGGTTCCCAGCAGTAGTCCTTGAGACATGGATTTACATGTGACATATTAAGGAAGGAGTCCAACAGAAACTGATAGGAAGTAGGACAAGCAGACCAGAAGGCACAGTCAAATAGGGTATGATTTTAGGCAAAGTCTCAGACTCAGCCTGATCCTGGAAGGAGTTCTGGAGGTGAATTACTCATTTTCCACTCAGTCGTTAACTATAGCCTGCTCTCTCGTGGGTCATCAGCTCCCAAGCCCCTCCAGCCATTCAGGTGCAGCAAAGTTGACTGGTAGCCCAAGGGCAGCCTCCAGCAAGTACAGAGACTACTGTGGGCCCAGAACTGGTAAGCAAGCTCCAAAGGATCTGGGTGGAGCCGACAGCATCTTTAACAGGATGTCCCTAGTTCTTTAAAGGAAACAATATATGTGTTCATTTATTTCAAATGTTGTATGTGCATAGAAAAAAATGTTAAAGGGTATAAATCCAATTATGAACTCTAAGCTTGGAGAAAGGAGACTAACATTTTACTTTCCACACTTCTGTATTAGGTTTTTACAAAAAGCATTATTTCTATAAGGAAAAAAAACTGTTAGCAAAACAGATCTTTCTACCAAAAACTCAATGATGTCTTTTGTTTAATCACATATTACTGTTGTTTTTGTTGCAGGTACAAGTAATTTAGGAAAGTAACTCCATCTGAATAAAAATTTATTACTTAGACTGTTAAGTTGCTTGAGTCCATTCATTAACAAATTGCAGTGTCAACTATACGCAAATAAAAAATTAATAAATAAAAGATAAAAATCAGAACTAAAGCTCATAGAAACATGGCATGTTATGAAATATTTAAATACAAATTATAAAAATAGAACACACTTCTATATAGTCATATTAAATAATAAAATATTACATATACAGTTGTTAAAAAAATTTGCTTTCTTACCAAGTATAAATGATACCCATAGTATGCCCAGAAAGAAGTAAGCTTTGTTAAGATTTAATTCCAGAAGGGGAGTTAACCGGTTTTATAATCTACAGGCACTAAAAGTATGGCTCTAATTGTAAAATATGGTCCAGCCATCCCATTTATCATCAAAAAACATTGCAACAAAAAAATTTTAATTGCCCTTAGAAATGTAACTTAAAAGTACTTTAGAAATTCAGATGAAAAGTCGGATCACATTTGGTTATAAGGAATGCCTTGACTGCTTTGGATATCACTGGATAATGAAATTGGTCGGACCTATCCCTTAAGAGTAATCTGGTAGCAGGGCACCTGGCTGGCTCAGTTGGTGGAGTATGAGGTTCTTGATCTCAGAGCTGTGAGTTTGAACCCCACATTGGGTGTCGAGATCACTTAAAAATTAAATCTTTAAAAAAAAAGAGTAATTTAGTAGCTATATATAGTGTAAATTAAATGGACAAAAGAACGATTGCAGGAAAGTCAGTTAGAATTCTGCTAGAATAATCCAGGTAAAGGCAATGAAGGTAATAAATAATGGTAAAGAAAAAAACATTTATCCTGTCTTTTCTATATGAACTATACTACTGGTAACCAAATAGTAAGTGGGGACAATGGTGGTTTTAAAAATTAGAAGATGTACAGGAATGACTGGAGATTAAAATTAGCATTAGTTTTTAGTGGCTGTGCTAAGCTTAGTGGTAGTGCTGAGCAGCAACCACTTAGATCGAAGGGCTGAAGGAGAGAACATGGTCAAAGATCACTGGGAAAGATAGGGACTATTTTAGCAAGACAACATTGAATTTGTAAGGAAATACTGAATTTTAAATACAGGTGGATATAAACATAAGGATATGTTCCAGCAGGCAGTGGAAATACATGCCTGGGGCTTCTAAAGTGTTAGAAATATAAACTTGAGCCATCACCAGTGGGGTGATGGTAGAAGCTAAAGGAGTAGAGAGAGAAAGAACAGAGAATGGGACGAAGGGTAATGACCACATCTGGGGAGTGGTAGGATCCTGAAACAGATAGGGAAGAGAGGGGATAGGGGATTAAGAAAGAGAAGTATCACTGACAGCAAGATAGAAGGCCAATCCTGGGATATGTCAGGGAAGATGAAGACAGAATATTTTGTTGATTTTCACTGTTAGGAAACTGAGAATTATCAAACAACCTTGTTTTCCATCAATTTTCACAGCTTAGGAATCAGAGTCCTAGAAGAAATCAAAAGTATTTTTTTAAAGATTTTATTTATTTATTTGACAGAAAGAGAGAGAGAGAACAAGCAGGGGGAGGAGCAGGAGAGAGAGAAGCAAGCTCCCCGCTGAGCAGGGAGCTCGATGCAGGACTTGATCCCAGGACCCTGAGATCATGACCTGAGCCAAAGGCATATGCTTAACTGATTGAGCCACCCAGGCTCCCCCATAAGTATTTTTCACTCTATATGATTGAGAACTAAAATAACTCAAAAAAATATATTGTATTTTATCTGGCTGAATTTCCCCTGGAGAATATAATTCTGTTCTTATTCCATACTTATTCAAATAACCCCCTTATCCTTAGAGACAAAAAATTCTTCAATCTTTGAACCACCCAGGAAAGGAATTAGACCTGTCCTCTTGAGTCACTTAAGATTTCATGGACTTAAAGTATAATACAAGATAAACCCACCATATAAAATGAGCAATCATGATTTAGGTCACATGACCAAGCTGGAGTTGAATACACAACCAGGGTGAGCAAATATAAGAAGCTAAGTGAGGATTCAGGAGCTGTGCACCAATTAACAAGCCATGATTAGATTCAGAAGGCAACCACCTTGAGAAAGAAGGAAGTTTCACAGATGGGAGCATACATGCTAAGTCTAACACCTGAATGACATGGCCTTCAGACTATGGCAACCTGGTGCTCTCACTTGATCTACTTCTAGCTCGAGGGCTTACTTACTTCCCTGCAGAGTCTTGACCTGAATTGTCCTAAATCTCTAGCCACTACAACTTCCAGGAGCCTTTAAATTTACATGCTAAATTCATGAATCATTTTCAAATTACTAATATTTGTTCCTGTCATGCTTTTCCAGAGCATCTCATGCCTTCATCCAAAATTCATATTATGTATGTATATTTTTTCTTTTGGCACTTTAAAGTTGTGCTATGAACTATTTTCAGAAATCCGATTAAATCTTAAACCCCATATTTAAAGTTTAATTTTTTATTTTTTTTATTATTTTTTTTTTTTTACTGTCACCATTAAATTGTACCTTGGTATTAAAGTGACCCAGATTTTCAACATGAAATATATTTGTTATCCTGGCTATTTGCAGTTTGGGAAACCATTTTCACTGCTCAATGACTTGTATCATATAGGTGACATTTGTATTATTTTAAACACCTACGCACATCCCTGTTATGATTACAGTGATGAAAATAAATACACTTTCTAAATGTTTGAAGAAACTTAATAACATTGTTTCAGAAACAACTGTCCAAGCCACTAGACTATGTTTATGCCACATGGAGTGGGCTACACTATACTTGAGAGTTGAATCACAGTTGGGTTTTTGTGCTCATGGAGTGATCATTGCAGATGATCAGTCGCTTCCATCTAGTCACTTCACTCTAAGGTCACTACATTCTCCTTGCCACTTAGCATCTTCAAGGAATCAGCACCTATAGCTTTATACAATTCGTTCCCTCCTCTTAAGGAGGACTGGGAGGAAAAATTAGATTTTCCCTGGTATTATTCTAAAATGAATAGAAAATTAATTCTGTGTAGATATGAGATTATGTATCAGAATAATAATCATAATATTATTCAAATTATTGGCTGCTTTGGTGAAGACCATTTATTGTTTTACTGAGCACATTGATATATTACTGACTTATGTGCCGAAATTTTCTAATTTAAGGCCATTGAAAAGGTGCTTTGTGGGAAATAAGGTAAGGAATGGAGTGGAGTATCAGAGCTGCTCAGTAAGTTAAAACTTCAGTTGATCAATTTCTAGTAGTAAAGTGATTCAGAGCAAACAAATCTTTGCTAATTCTCTCCCCTTGCTCACTGATAGCTTCACACCCTCATCAACACATATTCTACTTTTGCATATGTGACAAATTCAGGATAATTCAAACTAATTCTGCAAACATGAATGGAGCTTTTTGTGTCTGTTCATTGTGCTTTGCACTATGGAAAGGCAGAGACAATTGGTATAACCTCTGCCCTTAAGTAGCTTCTAACCTTATAAAAGCAGATGGATAGCCAACTGTAAAACCAAGCAAAATATAATAAATTTTAACACAGATATAGAAACAACATGCTGCCAAAAAAAAAAAAAAAGAAAAGAAAAGAAATGGAGATTTTAATTCTTAATGAGAGAAGGAATCAAAGGAGGCTGTTTAATCTTTGAGCATTACTTGCTTTCCTAGTAGGAATCAATAAGAATATTGGTTTTTCTGTAAGTCACTGAAGATGACCAGAACAACTGAGATTTTATGTATTTCACCTGACATTTCACTGATCTCTGTATTCATTCATTTAACAAATAAATATTGAGCATCTATTATGTGCCAAAGATACCATTTGGAAAGGACATGAAAATAAATATTAGAAGTTTTGGAATAGGACAAGCCAAAGCAGAAAGGGAACAAAAGAATATCACAGCCAATACTTTTTCCTAGGGATGGGTGGTTAAATTAGGTTGGAGCCAAAGAGCTGAAGGATATTGGAGACTCAGCTTAAGGCTCCTTTCCCTTTGTTTGGCTACCAAAACTTCAAATTAGGAGGGCAATGCGCAAAATGAAGGGTACAAATGAGTGGAGGCTCCTTCCGGTTCATTGCTTGTTGCTTAAAAATTCCCCTAAAATTCACTGTGCTTGGTGAGAAGAAATTGCATGGGTCGGAGGAGCCAGAACCCTAGGTTCTCAGATGTTCAGACTTTTAGGCTGCAGATGGGACTGTGTCATCACCCATGAATTCATCCATTTACCATACAAGATATTCTTTCTGGACCACAATTACATACCTCCTAACCGTATCATCAAACCTACATCAGACTCGACCATGGCCTACAATAGAGGTCAAAAAAGGGCTGTTGGAACATCATAAATTGAGTATGCATATTTATCACCATCCCCACCCAAACACATCTAGAATGACAGTAAAGAAATTTTTAAGTAAAAAACAAAAACAAACAAAAAACCACACAGATAAGGAAAAAAGGGAATGGAGACAATACTTGATAAGGCTTATCAGCAAATTTTGGAAAATGAAGAGAGAATAGATAGGAGTTAGCTGACAATGCAGATCAAAGAAAAGTGGAAATAGAAGTGCAGACGGAAGATAATAGCTATGAAGAGACCTAACCCCAGAGAAGCACAGGAAAAGAAGTGTCAGTTACCACTCGAATCAGTGAGCTGAGGGTGAAGATGAGGCATTGTACTGAAAACAGGAGAATTCAGGGGAATTCCACATTGGGAATGATGATATTCCCTAACCCCCTTCCCTTGATCACCTCCCACTATGCTGACAGCCAGGATTATACCACCAGAATATCTCTTTCTGTCTTCAGAACATAAAAATGGAGTATTCCGCTCTAGGAAAAATAACTTGCCCAAGAGAAAGAAACATAAGGACCCTGATATCAGGCAGGTCCAGTCACTTTACAGAGAAGCTCCTCGTTCAACAAACACAACCCCCCAGTCACACAACCACAAACACACAATCACAGAGTCTTGAATCAACTTCTTGTAGTGTCTTATTCTAAGATAGGAATTTACATTCAAAGCACAACAGATATTCATGGAAAACCTCCAACGTGGAACAGAGAAACGAAAACAGACAGGAAGAAAAAAATGTATTTGAAGGAAACATAGATAATGTAGGGAACATGAGGTAAAACTAAAATAAACAAAAACCTGTCCTTAATGTTTTCAGAGATACTCCATCCATAAATTAAGAACAAATGGATTTTTTTTAATGAAGCATTAAAAGAACTATAAATAGCTCTTAGAAATTAAAAATACATATATTTTAAAGTTAATAGATGTTTAGAAGGTACATTGCAGAAATCTAGAAAATAAATACCAAAGAGCAGGGAAATGGGACAATCTAGAAAATATATTAAAGAACAGGGAAATGGGAAAATGCTAACAGAGATTAGGGAAGCAATTCAGGAGGTCTGGCATCCAAACAGTAGGAATTTAAGAAAGCATGACTAGGGAAAATGGAAGGGAAGGGATTATGAAAGATATCATAAAAGAAAATTCCTTACATCTAAAGGAAATGAGTTTCTTAAGTGAAAGGACCCACCATATCTCCAACAAAATAAATGAAAGAAGACCCACACCAGGATATGTCACTGTGATATTTTGGATCACCAGGGATAATGACCTTAAAAGCTGAGAGAGAGAGAGAAAGGGGATTGAGGAGAAATCCAGTTATATACAACGAATCAGAAATCAAAATGGCATCAAGCTTCTCAACTGTGTCTCTAAAAGGGAGAATACTTTGGAGCAACGCCTTCAAAGTTTTGAGGGAAAAAGATGTCCAGCTTGTAATCCTATAGCCAAGCAGACTATCCATCAAGTATGAGGGTAAATAAAGATATGTAAGATGATAAGGACTATATTCCAGGCAGAAGAAGCAGTAAGAGCAAACCCTGCAGCATGACTCATCGTCATGGCTTGTTACAGATTTAATACCTGCAGAGGGAAGGCAGAGTCCTATCAGGTGAGGCTTTTAGCCATGCCAAAGAATTATTCATTTTCCTGCCCAGCCAAGGGGAGTCTCTGAGGACTTCGAGAAGAGAAGTGACATAATCTGATTTCTATTTGGAAAGCCTGGTCTTGGTACCACTGGGGAGCCTGGGCAAGATTTGGGAAGTGTTGATGACAGGGAAAAAGTATACCTAAACAAGAGATGGTATGGACCTAAACGAAGACAATAGCAGTGAGGAAGGAGACAGAAGGATTGGCTTCCACAGTTAAGCGTCTGCCTTCGGCTCAGGGCATGATCCCGGCGTTATGGGATCGAGCCCCACATCAGGCTCTTCTGCTATGAGCCTGCTTCTTCCTCTCCCACTCCCCCTGCTTGTGTTCCCTCTCTCGCTGGCTGTCTCTCTCTCTGTCGAATAAATAAATAAAATCTTAAAAAAAAAAAAAAAAAAGAAGGATTGGCTTCCAGGCAGTTATGGAGTTTAAAGCACCATTAGGTGTCTGATTGGATGTGGATGTTCCATGAACATGTCTAGGATGATTCCCAGGTTTGTACCTTGGGTGACTACATGACTGAGAGTGTCTTTCCCTGGCAAGAGGAAAGGATCTAGAGAAAGGAAGAGTTCGCTTTGGGACATACTAAGTTTATATTATCCTACATGCCACTTTCTCTGTCACCCTTGTGCTTCTACACTTATTCTATATTCCACTTGGAATTCCAGCTAACCCCTGCCTAAATCATTCTAATAAAAAGGAACCTCACAACCACAACCAAGTTCCCACTTTACATATTTTTGTGTTCCCTTCCAATTCCTGTCTACCTACTTAATTTTACATAGTTACAGCCGTAATAGAGATACAATTTTATACTCTGCTTCTTCCACTTAAAATATTTTTAAGTATGCTTCTCTGTTATTCCGTAATCTTTATAATTATCACTTTTATGGCTGCATAATATTCAATCAAGTAGTACTTTCTTATTTTACTTTTCATTTCCACTATTGTTGAACATTGAGGCAATTTCCAGTTCTTTCAGTATCTTGCTGAATAATGCTACAGTGAGAATCTTTGTGGATATGTCTTTTACCCCCTGCCGTTTGTCTCTGTGGATATTAGGAAACCGTGCTTTTTTTTTGTTGTTAGCTCTGATATAGTACTACGACTCAAAAATATAAGAAAGTTGTATGGCCGCACTGTGTTTTGCACAAACTTGAGAACAATTTTTCATGCCAAATCTATGTTCCTCCTGAGTTTTTCTCCGCTCACTGCCAATGCCACCACATAATAAATGATGGCACTGCCTTCTACTGGCCCAGGGCCTTACTCCAGGCTCCTCTGCCCATCTCTGCTACTATGCCCTGGTGTTGACCTGCATCTTCCTTAGCCCCCTTAGCCCTTCAAGCCAATGATAGCTGAGCTGACCACCTGGCTTTGGTTGTGGTGTTTACCACTAGGGGTAGGGATGCACGCTGGTCTACTGATTACCTCTACGCTCACTTGCATACAGCTTGTCAGCAATCCTAATCTATGTCCTGGCCAGGATATCCTACCCAGCTCAAATCTAGCTACCCGGAACTATGTTTAAAAGGAGGAAGCATACTTAATCAGTAGAGTAAGACCAGTTCAAAAGTTTAGTACAGTTGACCCTTGAACAACACAGGGGTTGGGGTACTGACCCCTCATGCAGTCAAAAATCCATGTATAACTTTTGACTCCCCCCAAATTTAACTACAAATAGCCTCCTGTTGACCAGAAGCCTTACCAGTAATTGCATTAATAGCACATATTCCGTATGTTGTAGGTATTATATACTGTGTTCTTACAATAAAGTAAGCTAGAGGAAAAAATATTATTAAGAAAATCAGGAAGAGAAAATACATTTACAGTACTGCACTGTATTTATTGAAAAAAATCCGTGCATAAATGGACCTGAGCAGTTCAAACCCATGTTATTCAAGGGTCGAAATGCTCCTGCATTTCCCTCACTGCGGTGATTAAGAGCACTCAGGTTTGAGGTTGTGTCCCCTTGGGCAAGTTTGCTGAGGCTCTGTGTGCCTTTTTCATCATCTCTAAGATCAGGGTATATGTGTAAGTGCTTAGAACACTGCCCGGCACGTGGGAAGTCTTCATAAGGATTTACTCTTATTACTCTCCTCACAACAGTGGGGAGGTTAATATAATCGGCAAGGTCCCCAAGAAAGGCATGAATCTCCTCAGAAAATAATAATAGCAAAACATGTAGTGCACTTGTGTAAGAGGCATTGTCCTAAGGACTCTACACACATTGTTTTATTAACACTTCTCAACACTACTTGAGACAGGTGCCATGACCCCCACTTAAAGATGAGTACAGTGAGGTACAAAGAATATTAAGCACCTGCCTGAGATCTCACAGTGAGGTCCAGAGACAGGGATTCAGACCTAGAAATGTGGCTCCAAGGATGTACTCCTGGCCGCTAGATATATGACCTCTCTGAATAAAGCAGCAGAAATTTAGTGGTTCATGCAGGAGGAGAGAGTGGCTAACAAGTTACCTAATCTTTGGCAGTGCGATTCCTCTGTTGCTGCTCCAAGGGAAAAAGTTGAGTTCCAGGGCACTAAAAACTATTTACAGCCTCTACCTCCCATTTTACTTAGTGCTTTGAACCTGAATCCAAATTGAATTCAACCCTTATGGTTTTCTGTTGCCATCGTGAGTCAATGGTTCTTTTAATCTACATCTTATCCCCCAGCTGTCGTCTTTGTGGCTGTTCCTAACTCTTAAGTGTCGGATCAAGGAATATTAGACTTCAGTAAATCCTTCAGAGTTCAGATTAATGAGAAGGAAAAAATCTGATGTCCGTTAAATGGTAATGTTCTGCAGTTCTGTTTTACATTTCAGGATGCAGACATTTGTTTCTAAATAATGAAAAAAAATACCTTGTCCCATGCTCATTATGCAGATCAAAAACAGTAATGATGCATCCATATAGTTAGAAGATGAGTGCCCAGGAAGGAGCTCTTTGAATAAAAGAATTAGTAATAATATTCTCTGTAGATAGGAAGGTATTGCTGCTAGATCACCACTGGCAAGGGCTATGTTGTGAGGCGTTTACTTTCTCGTTGTGATAATGTGAAAAAGTACGAAATGCTATCCTGGGTAGAGAACAAGATGTTCGAGATTAGTTTTGGAGGTTATGGCTGCCTCTGAAGAGAGCATTTCAGAAGGTCAGGAATATACGTTAAATGGGGAGGGAAAGAAGAGAGACGATGAAGCTGGAAGAGTAAGAAGAGGCCACATTATCAAAGGTTTGGAAATCCAATGTGCTAGACAAAGTGAATATTTTCCTGTAGAAGATGGGAAACCACTAAATGATTTTCTGCTGGAGTGACCAGCATTTAAAAAAAAATAGATTTCTGTTTAAAAGTGATCTTTCTGGGTTTCTGTGTAGGATGGAGAGAGAGGAAGGGAAAGAGTGAAATTAGATGCCAAAAGAAGGTAAGGAGATATTTGCAAATAGTACAATAGACCAGGGAGGTGATGCTGCAGAGGGAGCCAGGACTCAACCAGCAGCAGTGGCAAAGGAGGGGAGAGAGATGAACGTGAGAAAGATCTGGAAGGTAAAAAGGATGAGTTTTAGTGGCAGATTATATTTGGTCTTTAAGGGGTAGGAGAGTGTTTCTC
Organism: Ursus maritimus; assembly: GCF_017311325.1. NCBI lineage: Eukaryota > Metazoa > Chordata > Mammalia > Carnivora > Ursidae > Ursus > Ursus maritimus. Next base: position 27,856,009 of record NW_024424564.1, on the reverse strand, counting down.
CATTTTTAAATCCATGGTCTCTTTTTAATAAATGTAAAAACCTCACATTGCCCCTCCAATAAAATTATTAGGTAACCCTCTAAGTGGAACATGACGTACCACAGCACACTTAAAACTCACTTCTCTTCAGTTTATCCCTGCTGACAAGGGAATATTTTGTCAAACTTTACTTACATAGTTTGTATTACAAAAAATAAGGGTTTTTATGGGGCACCTGGGTGGCTCAGTTGGTTGAGTGTCTGCCTTCAGCTCAACTCATGATCCCAGGGTCCTGGGATCGAGTCCTACATTGGGCTCCCTGCTCAGCGGAGAGTCTCCTTCTCCCTCTCCCTCTGCCTCTCCCCCAGCTTGTGCTCTCTCTTTCTCTCTGTCAAATGAATTTTTTAAAAAATAAAAAATAAGGGTTTTTTCAAATATAAAATTACATTTTATCATAAAATAGAAATAGTCAAGCTACAGAATAATTTAGAGAGCCTGATCTCCCACTGCCCCCGCTAGAATCCAGATACTGAGGTGGCTCCTGGGTTTCCACCTTGGGCAGAAAGGTCAGGTGCAGTCCTTAAATAGAATAGTGAATACAAGAAAAGAGGTTTAAGACGGTAAATATTGAATTTAAAGTGAGTTAATACGATTCACTAAACTGAAGACCACTGAAGATCAGGGACCATTTCTTAGCCCTGAGTAACCTAATCCACACCTATTCATACATACATACATACATACGTAAATAAGTAAGTAAATATATATATATATATATGTAGTGCGTGATGGGGTGATAATGGCAAAAGTAAAAATGGTTTTTAAACTTTTGGTCATGAAGGATTTTGAAAAACAAATGAAAGCTATCAACTTTTTCCTGTTTACATATATATGCAATATGTGCATACAATTTGGGGAGGCTCATTAACTTCCTAAAGTCTTCCTTGAATTGTTGAAGAATTTGCAGAACCCAGATCAAGACTCTATACCAGTGGTAGTTGAGCCTGGGCTTGGGTCTACTGATTCAAGGATAGGGTAGGCAGAGAACAATGCTAAGAACAGGGAATGCTAGTATTTATGAGGCAGAGGGAAGGCGATAGTCTTCCCAAAAAGAATGAATAGAATAGTCATAGAAGTAGCAAGGAATGGGCACAAGCAGTGGAATCAAATCAAGGAGATTCTTTCAAAGAGGAGCTAAGGTCACATAATGTAGAGAGGCAGTGTTAGATGACGATTGGAAGACGTCATGTGGATTAAGTGGGCAATTGCTGCTTGTTGTCTGGTGTTTATTCTTCTGCCTTCTGGGATGAGAATTCCAAATTTCCTCTGAGAAATCAATCTGCTGTTTTACCCATTCTTAGCCATATGAATTATGTGGAATTGACCCCAGCTCTTGGTTCCCAAGGACAGCATCTTCCTGCCACAGGGATGGGCAGAGGCAAACTTTAGGATTTTATTGGAAATTCTGGGACATGGAGACCTGGGATAGGAGAAAGAACGCAAATGACTTTGGGAGCTGCTAGTGGCCATCTGAAGACAGCCAAAAAGAAGCCAGGTCATTGGTCACATTGACAGGGCACTGGATCAAACCTTTCCTAAAACTAGTCTACTCTGAACGTTTTAATTTCATGAGCCTATTTAAAGCAGATCCACTGATGCTTTCAACATGAAGCATCCAAACTGATACAGCTCTTTGCAGAAGCTATCTCAGTGCAATGATGGTGACAGAGAGAAAATTGTTATGGGCTAATAAGTGACTGGGAGGAGATGGAATGCTTCAGCAACCTGAACTGCATGCCTTAGTTCTGTAGCAAATTCATTGTGGCCATTTAAAATACAATATAAGTGTTTTTGGTTTTGTTTTCTTTTAAATTCTTTTCCTTGTATGGGCTTTAGGAAACATCAAAGAACAGTGTATTCTCTTTTGACTCCTTTTCTAGAACATAGATGATAGCTACAAATCTTGAAAGAAGAGTTTAAGTGATTCTTCCCCTAATATATTAACATGCCTTGGTCAGCCAACATTGAATTTTATCTACCACTTTTCCTTCCCCTTTACATTAAGCTAATGCAGTGTAGCTCTGTTGCTGTCAGATTGTCCTCAAAAAAAGCATACTTAGACATTCTTCCGGAAGCTCCCTACCCAAATCTCATCACCTGTTGCCTAGACCATTGAAACTGCACACTGACATCCTCTTTGTTTTCATTCTTTCCCACTTTCCATCTGGTCTCTACACAGCAACCAGAGTGATCTTTCTTCAAAATGTGAAGGAGATCATATACAGAATCAACCACGTGCTTCCCACTACACTAGAATTAAATGTTTAATAGGGTTGCTTTAAGAATAAAATTAGATTTGATTTGTGAAGAGCTTACAACAGTGCCTGGGACATGTAAGCACTAAGTAATTGTCAGCCACATTATTACCTGCTGTTTTCTCTGCCTGAAACAACCCTCTCCCACCTTGTCTGCTTAGTAAAATGTTACTTGCCTTAAGAGTTAATTCAAATATCTATCTCCTCCCCTTTTCTAAGCAAAGATAAAGACTTTCTCCTCTGTGTCCCCACACAATCTAGTTCATACCTTTGTGATAAAATTTCCTGAATTTTGTGTACAATTATTTATTCACTGATCAGCACCAGTAAGCTCTGGATAACTTGTGTATCCAACACAGTGTCTGTCATTGTGTGGCCAACATGTTTTGTGAACAAGTGAAATTATGTTCTTTGCTATTTCTTTGTCCACAGTTTATAATCCCAAACACTAGCAGATTATTTTCTCCTCTTACAGAGCACTTTCCATCTTTCCTGGGACCGTTTGTTATAATGGATTACTGACCATTATACCTACCCTTTGTTACAGTTTCCAACAACTAACCAGATCTAACGGTGATCTTTACCTCTCAGCAATATCAATGTCACTCATTCTCTAGAGCCCCTCTTGTGCCAAAGAGACCTTAAGGTGATGTGACAGTTTTCTTGGAATTTAGTAACTGGAAGGCAGTATGCCAGAAGGAAAATGTTTCCACCAAGATTTGGGTAGTTCACTTACTATCTCTAAACCTAGTGTCTTCACCTATAAAATCACTCTCAGAGGTGCTATGCAGTTCAAGTGGAATAAAAGAGATTACTCCCTATATATGTCAAAGGACTATATAGATTTTACATCAGCTGACTGAACCTTGACTGTCTAGTACCATACTGTCCAATATGGTAGCCACTCAGCACATGTGTTGAGCACTTGAAGTGTGGCTAGTCCAAAATGAGATGAACTGTATGTATAAAATTCACACCAGGTTTCAAAGACTTAGTATGAAAAGAGAATGCAAAATACCTCATTAATAATTTTTACATTGAAAATATATTGAAATGATAATATTTTGGATATCATGGATTAAACAAAAGATATTGTTAAAATCATTTCACCTATTTCTTTTTACTGTCTTAATGTGGCTGTTAGAAAATTTTAAGTTAGGGTGCCTGGGTGGTGCAGTCGTTAGGCGTCTGCCTTCGGCTCAGGGCGTGACCCCGGCGTTCCGGGATCGAGTCCCACATCGGGCTCCTCTGCTGGAGGCCTGCTTCTTCCTCTCCCACTCCCCCTGCTGTGTTCCCTCTCTCACTGGCTGTCTCTCTGTCAAATAAATAAATAAAATCTTTAAAAAAAAAAAAAGAAAATTTTAAATTATGTATTTGGTTAACATATTTCTATTTCTACTGATCTAGAAAAGGCCTCCCAACTTCTTATGCATATGAAAACATGTTGCCATGGGCCTTGGTGCCAAAAGTACCTTGCAAAAGGGTACTTCAGATGGCTTTTCCAACTCTTCTCCTAAAGGGATTAGAGATTTGTGCTATTACATAGTTGTGGGTGCCAACATTACATTTTCAAGAAGGCTGGTGAAAAATGCAGGTAGAGGTGATACTGTGGAAGTCAACTAAGCTAGTCAGCTCACCCCAGGCCTATACCCTGTCGTTGGGTTCGTTTGCTCATTAATCAAATGTCTATTTCCTTTCTTGGCTTCTGACAATTTCTATAATGTCTATGACCTTGTAGGTTTAAAATTGTTTCTAATTCACAGTAGAAAAGCTGTGCACAATTATTATCCCAAAAGCTGTTATGATAGTAACAAAGGTAAAGAAAAAAATTCTTTCGTATTTTACCAGTACTTTGTTAAATGTCAGCTGACGCAGACGTGTTTTCTGGTGGCTACTTCGGACATTGCTCCGTGAGCTGTCTGCCCTTCATGCTCATAGCATACCTTCTAAAGAATTAACTAGTTTCTTAATTAAAACTGAAATGGAAATCAAATCACTTCTCCATTTTTTCTGTTGGACATAGAAATGAAAATAAGCTTCCTATCAAAGCACTGAAGGGAGAAAATCAGTGTCTCATGATTTGAGCAGTAGAGGGTAAAACGTAAGAACATAGTGATGAAAGGTAAGGCCCATTCAGCTGTCACTGGAACTCCACTGTAGAGGAATTATGATGTTTTAATTAAAATGTAAGCAGAGAAGCATGACTGCAGAGGAACTGACGGCATCTCGATGACCAAAGAATGCCTGCTGGTAATCATCACTGTCATCTTATTGTATCATTATCTGAGTAATTGAGAGAGAGAGAAGTAGCATGGTGGGGGGGCAGGGTATGTTCTGGGTGTGTTTTGGTTTGTTTAGGTATGTATGTATGAGTATCATTATATCTGGACCATTTCTCTCATTCATTCACTCAACAAATATTTATTAACATCCATCATGTACCAGGTCAGTGTTCTAAGTCCAGGGAATATAGCAGAAAGCGAAGCCTCTACTCCCAAGGACCTTACATTCTTGTAGCAATTCCCTGGAGACAGCTATGTACCCCATGTGTGTGACCTCAATTTCTCTTAAATCATTGCTCCAGTGGCCTGCCTTTCCCACCTTCCTGTCAGCTCCATACCCACATTGGAGCCATATGAATTCACATATTATACAGAGAGAATCCATTTTTAGAACATGGGGAGGGAGGAAGGGGATGAGGGAGACTCAATTCTGGAATCCCCTTCAAACAGGCAAAGCCTTCAATGTTCCATAAATAACTCCTACTGAAAGAAGCCCTTGTTCTTTTTTTATGGCTGATAAGAAAAGGTATCCCTTGTTACAGCTGGGTATACAGCAATCCACCTTGTTCCTTATCTTTCTCCCTCCTCTCTGGTGTCACCTCTCTGGCAGGGGTTAACGGGTGAACATAGTGCTAGAGGAGGCAGGATTGGACTGTGGCAATGTCTCAGGGTGGAGAGGGCTTTTATATGTGAGACAAAGGTCCATTTCAAGGAGTCAGGTTCTGATCCTTCCACAGACGAACTGCGTGACACTGGGCAAGTCACTAAACATCCCTGGACCTGGGCTGGTTTTCTCTTCTGCAAAGTGCAGCTGTTGGAGTAGAGAATCTCTAAGACTCCTCTCGTCTTAAGGTGTTATGCCTTTAAATAATAAGAATAAGACAGAGGAATTAGAAACTAGAATAAATAATAAGAAACTATTAGAAATAATTAGAAGCTAGAATAAAAGGCCAGGAAGGAATTTGTGGGCCATATTTGATATTCACCAATAACAATGGAAGATCAGTAACACAAGAGAAAACTGGCGTGTCCTCTAAAAAGTGACTTGAGTAAGGTCACCAGTGAACAGAGGAACAGAGAATGTTTCCTACAGTCTCTTGTGGCCTTACTTTTCAACAAATTTCCACCTATTACACTTGGCAGCTTCTCAAATGGACTTGTCATATTCATATAAATTAGTCTACAGCTGTAGCCAGCTGTTTTGTCAGAAGTAACAGAATCTCTAAGCATATTTCCCATCAACCAATAAAAGCTGAGTCTGGTATTTTCTAAAAACAGCTTTTGCCTTGAGACCACAGACCTAAGCTAACATTGCTGTCCTTAAACATAAAATACACCCACACTGAGGGCGTTTACCCTGGAAATTTTTGGGGGGTGTTATGGCTACACGATGCGCCTTGTGATTAGTGCCCCAACGAGTGGATAAAAATATGGCAGGAAAATTTTTTTCTACATTTTTCCTTTTCCTCGACCCCAGAGTTGGAAAGTATTCACATGGGGAATCCCTAGAAACCAAAAAACAGTTTAAAAAAAAAAAAAAAAAAGCTTAATGTTTGCAGTCCTTTACATTTCTAATAATGGTGGGCCTGGCAGGTTCCACTAATGTTTTCCAAACACTACACAGACCACATACCTGATATAAATAGAACTAGGTCTAAATAACTTATGAAAATAGCACTCCGGGCTCCTGTGGAGGCCATCTGGGAGATGGTCCCTTCCTAATGAGCCTCTATCTTCAGGGAATCCCAGATTTACCCATTTTGATCCAAACCCTTTTGGAAGAATTGAGTAACATTCTTTTTCTGGGGGGAGAGGAGCTGGCAGAATTAGGAGCAGGGGGCAAGGGATGAGGACAAGAGAGCGGCTATGGCCAAGAGGAAGCATATGTCTAAGTTCCAAAGACTAAAGCACGGTCAGCAACAAGGACAATTTTGTGGTTGAATCCCTCTACTGCTGAAAACATTCAATTCAGTGGCCCCTTCTCCCTGGATTCTCAGTAAATATTTGACGTTAAACAAGCAGCATTTATTGAAATGCCCCGTATTTACTTAACCATCAGCTCTGTTTATTAGGCGCATTCCTGACAGAATTTGCATGGCATTTTGCTTGCTGCCACTGTTTCTCATTTCCAGCCGCTAGCTGATCAGAGAATAAATCTAGGAGCCACAGGAAGGTGAGGGAAAAGGGAAGGGTGGAGGGTTGCCAGCCTGGGGGGTGGTTGGGTGGAGGAGAAGCCAGGCAAGGGCTGCTTAAATTGGAGGTGCTCTCTTCCAGTAGATTTAAATGGCCAAATCAATGGAGTCATTCAAAGCTAAAAAGGAACACTTGAAACATCTTTACAACTGGATCACTGATTTAACTATTTCATACTTTTTCACCCATTTTGTTAACTTTGCAAACTGCGAATTCATTACGAACAGTCGGTCCCTTGTCAGATTGAGTGTAACTGTATTAATTCCCCGGAGAGCTTAGCACCTAAAGTATCCTTAAACAAATGTGTTTAACATCAATCTTGTTAAATGTTTCTAAAAATTATATATTTGACTTTAAATGTGCTAAGATGGAGAGTGTCTATAGACATTTTCATGGGGTTTTGAAACTACACACACAGAGGCCCATTGCCCTCTGATTACTGGACCTAATTTATGGTCACGTGGCATTAAAAAAGTCTAAAAATTCTAAAACCCTAGTAAAACATGGCAAATGGATAAAGAATTGATGACATGTGCACAACACGCAAATATGTTTTAATTCTCACTACCTTGTAAAGAGAGACACAGAGTTCCACAGTAAAACCACATCCATAAATGTTAACCATTTAAAACCTGAAGAAAACTATGAATTCTCAGGGGGGAAAAAAACCTGCACGCAGCACTTCAGTATTTTTAAATGTCTTCATTATAAATTTTTTTTCAAAATTTTAAATTTTAAAAGTATAATTATATACTTTTCTAACCTAATTATATCATAAATTCAAGATTAGCAGAATTCAAAACTCTTCCCATTAGGATTAATTTTCCCCAGGGCTGTGCAAAAAAGTCCAAATAGAAATGCTTTCTCTTGATTCGTGTTTTGTCTTCCCTTTTAATTTTAAGGCTCTAAATACCCTCCAACCACTGAAATACTCTCCCATTCCCAATGCTCACAAGCTTGCCTTCCCTGTCAGTGCTCTGGTTTTGCTTGCTTTTCTTATCAAATCTTCCTTAGCCAGGGTTTCCCCACCTGAGGGACCTCTGTTGCACCTTGTACTATGATAATGAATCATCTGATAAGCTCATCTGTGATATGTAATATATTTTATCAGAATTTACCTAATGATGAGAATCAGCTCACTGGCTTATTAAAAACATGAGTTCCTGGACTTCAACCTGTACCTTCTAAGAGCCTGACCTACCACTCTGCCCATCATCCATAAAACCCTGCCGATTTGGGACCCTTGAGTCATTGGTTCTCATCCCTGACTAAGCAGTGCATTCACCTGCTGATACTCAGGCATTCCTCTGGACTCATCACTTCAGAATCTCCATGGGTGATGCTTGAGTATCAATAGATGGTAAGAGCTCCCTGAATGAATCTACTGTGCAGCCAGAGATGAGAACTACAGACCCATGTTTCTCAATATCTGGACCAGCATCAGCATCACCTGAAGTGCTCTATAAAAATGCAGATTCCTGGGCCCCCATGTTAGATCTATTTTAATCAGTTTTTGAGGACAGAGCCTGTACGTCTGAGCATATAACAAGCTCTATAGGTAATTCTTCCTTACACAAAGTTCTGAAAAAGTCCTCTGCTTGTAGCAGATATTCATAATTGGGGCACATAGGAGAAATGAAGAAATGAGAATTCGCTGCCCTAACCTCTGCAGTAGCCATTTTGCTTTAGGAGATACGGAAAGGGTCCTGACAAGCCCGACCACGCTTTCTCAAGTGATTTTGATAATGTAGTCTCAGTTGAACATAATTATACTGACCTTTAATAGATGAAAAAGTTCTCGGGGCAAATACATTTGAGAATGCTCAATCCTGTTTTCTCTTTGATAATCATGATACACATTACCAGCATGGGACACATTGCAGGGAATCCTGCTTCAATAAAATTCTTTAATTTTGATGGATATGTACATTGCTCTATAAAGTTCATATGCATTGATCAGTGATCCCTCAAAGCACAATTAAGAACACTGAGTTATAGAAAAATTAAATGATTGCCTAAGAGATCTGGTAGTAGTTGGCAGAATGATCTGGAACCCAATTCTCTTGACTCTCCCTCGTCTAGAGGACCCAAATGGTCTCATCACCACACGACTGTGATTTAGGATGTACAAGAAGAACCACATAAAAATACAATGATGAATTCTATTGTTCCTGAATTTCTTTTGTAGTTGTTTTTTGTTATTTTTTTTTCTTTTGAAGTATTTCCTTTGAACTGATTCATCTACTACTGTGAAGAAAAGGGGGGAGGATAACACCCCAGAAAAGGTGTTTGTTACAATGGCAGCCTCCTACCACCAGATGACCCATATTATCTCCCATCTGTCACAAACCTTATTCATAGAGATCAAGAAATAACGTGTTTTCAAAAAAAATAATTCTTTGTATGTGATATGTTCTGTGGCATTGTTTCATTGATACTTTAATCTGTATTTTTAGTATCTTCATACTCTAGATGTCATACAATAAATATTAATCCCTAAACAATTTTAATGGATGCCAAATAGACAGGTACACAATAGCACATGCAATACTCCAACTAAATGATAAAGCCCAGTGAACTGGGTACCATAACATACTTCATTTTCTGGCCAGCACCATGACTGTTATTTAGGCTACGTATATTCTATTAAATCCACTTGGAGATAGGAAAGTAATACAAATGGTTACTTTTAAAGGAACCAATTAGTAGCAGGTCTGATTACCAGTTAATTAATCAAGTGACTTTAGCCAACTGTTTTAAAAACGTGTATAATAAATATAGTCTTTTCCAGTAAAAACAAAAAAACACAAAAAAAGATTTCCACATGTATATTATCTCACAAAAGTTTGTGAGAATTAAATAAGACTCTCAATGAAATTAAGTGCCTAGAAATAAGTGGCACACCCATGTTTAATCCAGGTCCATTGATTTCTGTCTCTACATCCTTTAGTTCTACAGAAACACAAGATACCTGATTATTTCAATGCAAATTATTTTAGCAATTCAGTAGAGAAAACATTTTTCATTTAAAAGCATTTTTTAGGGGCTCATGGGTGGCTCAGTCGTTAAGCGTCAGCCTTTGGCTCAGGGCTTGATCCTGGCGTTCTGGGATTGAGCCCCGCATCAGGCTCCTCAGCTGGGAGCCTGCTTCTTCCTCTCCCACTCCCCCTGCTTTCTCTTGCTGGCTGTCTCTCTCTCTGTCAAATAAATAAATAAAATCTTTTTAAAAAGCATTTTTATTATGTTTCTCCTACCATTTTGCTTCGTGGTAAAACATTTTTGAGATGTATCTCAGTATGCACACGTTTAAAAGACATGAAGCCTAGGGTACTGCCTGGCTCAGTCGGAAGAGCATGCCTGCAACTGTTGATCTTGGAGTTGTGATTTTGAGGCCATGTTGGGTGCAGAGATTACTAGAAAAACAAATAAACTTTAAGAAATTAAATAAAAGACATTTAGCTTATTTTGTTGAACCTATTACTTTGGAGTTTAAATGACTTGGTATCAAAGAACTCTCCTGTGTTACTAATTCTGTTTTCATCAGATACAATGTTGTAAGTATTTTCAGCAACATTGTGGTCCTGAAAAATGTCCGGAAATTTTTGGAAAGTTGGATCCTATTACAAAGTGCTCTAAAATTGTTTGGTGTGAAAAGGAGATTGGAAATGACTCATTTTATAAAGCAACATGTCTCTCTTTTTTTGTTAGGGGTTCTGTAAGACTGGCCCAGAGAGACTGACAGCAATGCGGGGATTACCAAGGGTGCTACAGGAGCAGAGGAAACACAGGGGGTGGCATTAAGTCAGGAAGAGAAAAGTCAGAGAAGCCAGTGCTCTTTCACCGTGAAGCCCAGAGCGTGGAACTCACCCAGGAGAACAGATTAGGAAAAGCAAGAGTCCATCAATAAGATGAACGATTTAGCCTCCCGTGTGTTCACCAAATAATTACTGAGAACATAGTATATGCTGGCCAGTGGGCCAACTACCACATGTGGACACACAGCTGCGAACAAGAGACACCAGTCCTGCCTTTTTATGGAAACGACTGTCTTTTCCAGCGTTCCTCAGACTTGGGGAACATAAAGGCCTCCTTTTTATGGCCATAAAACAAATTCTCCCAGACCCCTAGCATTGACTTACATTAATTATATTATGAGGTTTCATAAAAACACATAAACATAAACCAGATATGAACACATTATGCATCTAGCTTATGTAGTTACAAATACATATCAACATTATAAAATAAATGCAAGCAGACCTCCAACACCAGTGCAATTCAAATTAACATCATTAGTTGAGTATCCTGAAAGATGTTGTAGAAACCAGCGGTGACTCACACGTGTTCCAGTTCCATAACAAAGAGTGTGGTTTCCCACATGTGTCCTCTATAGGAGTGCGTATAAATCTTTGTTTATGTGGCACACTGTGACACTATTGATCTTCACTTGGCATAAATCAACAATTTACATGTTGGGTTCACCTCTATTCTAGTCTCATTTACCCAATTAAAGCACTACTCAGCACCATAATATTTTAAAGTATACATATATGTATTTCTTTAGATTATAATTATATTGAAAATACAAAATTTAATCGTGATGATAACTGATAGACGCCACACACACGTGCACACACACAAGGATATATTAGTTCATCCCTCTTACAAGGAGAGGTGGGATGAGGAACTCGGTTAGAACACTGGTCTGGTGAGGATGAGACGGGAAGGGAGCTATTGTGGGTATGATGAGCTTTACTCAGAGGGACTGTGTTATGAGGCTTTCACAGAGAAAGTGCTAGCCCAGGTCGTTAGGGGTTAGACCCCTCTTGGAAAAAAGTGATATTTAAACTGAGACTTGAAAAAAGAATTGATCCCACCCAGGAAAAGAGGAGGGGGAAAGACAAGAGCTAATTTTCAGCCTGTTAATGCTGGGATGTCTGTGCATAGCTTCAGATCCATCACCTTTTGAGACTGGTTGTTAAATATTTTTACACTGACCCACTGGCCTAAAGAATCCCCATATATGAGACAGGGGCTGTAATAACAACCTCCCAGTATTCTTGGGCGTATTCAGTGAGTTACAGTAACTTGGCACAGTGCCTGGTGTGAAGTAGGCACCTTTAATTGGAGTTGCAATCATGGTGGTGATGATTAGGATGATTCTTAGTAATTTGGTCAGAAGTAATATTGATAAGACTGATGGTGTATTTATTAACTATAAGAGCAAAGTTTAATCTGTTTCCGGGGCCTATTTTTCTTTCCTCTCCATGAATGAGAAGAGGAAAGTGGGACTCTACTATTTCATGATGATATGCATCCCAGAACACCCTGTGCAGTATTTGAGAGGAAAAAACAACATACTTACGTCCTCTCAGAGGACAAGTAATTGTCAAGACTTATGTGATGACTTATGTAGGACAGTATATTTCCTAGTCTGTGTAAAACAGTTGCCCTCTGTGTTCCCTGTCTGTCGGGGGGAACTAGTAAATCACTCTGACATATCAGGGTCTCTGTTCTGCAGACATGTGTGCTTTGTAGCAAAAGGTAAACAGCGCTTCGCCCTCAAGCAAGTTCCTTTACACTGAGTGTCAAGACACAGCATTGAGGTCCACACACTCTGATTCTCCCGTCTTGGTAGACCCCCTACCTGGGGCCCACACTCACAGCAGCCCTCCCTCATTTTGGTTCCCCAAACCTAATAATCCAGGTCCAGAGGAAAAACAAGAATTGCTCCCCCATTTTTAATGCCAATAGCTACAGATAGCTGCTTCCCAATAGTTTCTTGTAGACTGAAGGTTGACAGGCAGCCCAACCATGAAAATAAACTCTGACTCATATAAGTTCAGGACTGAAATAAAAGAAGCATATAGAGTCACAGCTAAATGTGATCTTCGATATGGGAAAATTCCAATGAAACCGAAGGTGGGACTCAGTTTAAACTTTGAATGCCTAAACTATAGTCTAGTCATCTCAGAAGCTCATCCTTGTGGAACACGGCACAGGGTCTAGTAGTAATGGACACTCAAAGTCAATCGTACGCACAAGACCGCCACTTGATTGTACCAATCCTGCCATTTATTTCTTGGTATGAAATGACTTACTAAAGGTCACTCAGCTAGTTACCTTCTAAAGTAGGTCTACACTGCAGTCCTCTTGGTTTTTAATGCAGAATCTTTCTGATGCTTATTATTGTTTCCTCCTTTCCCACATGTTTGACTGCAGGTAGCATTTTAAAATCTCCCACCATTTGTACCAGTTTGCATCCCGGAATCTTTCTAAGCTGTGCTTCCCAAACCTGAACTCTGTTGCCATCCCTTCATGACTGGTTGAATTCTTGCTCTCTGCCTGCTTCCACGGGCTTGATACTTCCCTTTAATACCCATCCTTCAATCACCTAGTACTTTGGCACCAGTACATTTGGCTCAGTGCGGTGCACCAAAGATCAGCCCCCTAACTGAGACCTGGCCTCTCACTCTCACTTCTAAGCCGACACAGAAATAATCCCACCCACTTTCTAGAGGAAGGCCAGTTCCTTCTTTCAGAATCTAACCACTTTGCCATAGGATAAATAGAGAACTGACAGCCCTCAAATTCAGCACTAGCCTGAATGGTTCTGGTCAAATGCTTGGCGTTGTACCTAATGCCTGCCTCCTACAGTGAACTCTGCTAATTTCCACAAGGGTTGATGCCATGGCTATTGTCTCCTGACCTTGACTCAGTTCTGACTCCTGCTACTTCCTTGGCAGCTTGTCCTCTCCAGAAGGGACATGGCAATCAAAGGAGCCCCAAAGCAGCTGGCACCTGACCCAGGCTATTGGCAAATGCAGTTTCTACTGGCCCATCAAACTAGTGAGCAACAGAATCATCTCAGGAGGAGAGTGAGGTGGCAATCACAAATGTGAATGTGAGTAATGTGAGCTTGTCAGGCCTTATGCTTCTAAAAAGCAGATTTTTGGGACAGAATTAGATAAAGTTTTATTTCAAACTTGCAGAGCTCAGCATTATGCCATGCAAGCCTTCATGCTTTTAATTTCCTGCTAAATTTCATGGTCCAAAAAAATCAACAGATGCTGAAGAAAATTATATTTATGTAAAAGAGCTTCTAATTCAATATGAAAATAATAAAAGAATAAAGTTTTACTCATGCAGTTCAAAAAATCGAGGCAGAATGTTGAAGTCCGGGAGCTTCCCCTGGGGGTACTCGCATGTTACAGTAACCAGATGATACTGATGCAGCCTTCCCCCAACACAGATACCTCCTCCCCAACACCAGTCCTTGTCTTCACAACATTTGCCTTCACCCCCTTTTCCAGTGATTTAGTGGTTTTGCTACCATAGCCCCAACTTTGATTTTTATCCACTCAAAACAATTACATTTTTTAAAAAAATATTTCAAAAACAAATACTCCCCAGTTAGCTTAAAAAATTTTTTTTTTTCAACTTGAGTATAGTTGACTCAGTGTTGCATTAGTTTCAGGTATGCAACATAAGGATTCAACTTCTCTATAGATTATGCTATCCCGGTTAGACATCTTACTCCAAATAAGTGTCATTGGGTTGAAAGCAAGCTTGGAGAAAGTATTAATTGTCTGTATGGGTTTTGGTATATAACAAATCACCCCAAACTTACTGGTTTAGAACAACATCAATCATTATTTTATCCCTAAAATAAAATGAGTTAATAGGGCTAAACTAGGCAGTTCTTCTACTCTGTATGCTGTCCGCTGGGGCTGCGTTCCTCCAGAGGCCGGATTGGCCTAGAATCCAAGATGGCTCACTCACATGTTGCTGGAAACTCAGCCAGGGCTCTCGACTGGAGCACCTGGATTCTCCTCCACAGCCTTTCCAAGCTGCTTGGGCTTCTCACAGGGCCCCAAAAGGTATCAATACAGAGCATTACTTATACCACATTTTAATTGCCAAAGCACATCAAAATCAGTGCAGTTCACGGGGAAGGGGAAAAGACTCATCCACCACACTCCAGATCCATCATATCTATGGGAAAAAAAAAAAAGGTTTTATTATTGGGCCACTAATCAATCTCATTGTTGTTTATATGGAAACTTCCCTTGGTAGACTCAATCCCAACAGAGTCCAGAGAAATTGATTTACTACTTCTGGATCTTCTTCAGAACAGAGTGAGAATTTCTCACATTACTTGGAGTCTGACTTCAAGGGGGCCTAGAGCCCTTTGGGGCTATTGAAAAGATCAGGGGCTATGTAGGCTTGAAAATCCCTATGGTTTATAACCCTGTTGGGATTTACCTAGAACTATATAAATGGAAAAACAATCCAAATAACTTTCCAACATTCTGCCAAATGAAAGTGTAGAGGGCTGGCTACTCAGGTATAACTGATAGGCAGGAGAGAACTACACTGATCTGTCTGTCAAAGAGTTAAATTTAAAGATGATTTCTAAAATCACCACTCATTTGTATTGTTCTTTAGCTCTATTACAATATAAGACTAGAGAGGATGAGATTGTGGATTCAATTCCCATGAGAGAAGTCAAGCTTTGTTTTCTCCACACCAATCTGGCCATGTTGTAAATCTGCACCTTGAGTCACCAGTGGATCTGAAGGAGAAGGGACAGATCAGTGCTACCCCAGCCTTGATACTGAGAACACTTCAAACCACATGGCCTTTCCTGGAATACCATTTAACTTTTTCCTATTCTCTTTATCCCAGCCTCTGTAAACCACCCCCATTAAAAGTCAGGAAAGAAAGTGATTGTTATTGAACTCTTATATGTATCACCACTGTACTAGAATTTTTTTTCACTATTTTGTTAAGTCAATATTGTGTCACTTGATCCTTACCATACAGGGTTTTGTATGCTAGGGGCACTTAATAAATATTTCTCATTTGACTTGCTGAGATTAATTTGGAGGCAGGTGATCAGCCATGGCATTAGCAATGTTTCCTTGGGTGAAAAACCTAACGTATTTTTGAGGACAATTTCCCTTGGTTCTGAAGTACAGAAGCTAGATATCCTTGCCAGACATAGAAATGTATTATTTTTTAGCTTGTATCAGGTCAGTGTATGATATTAAATTTGTAAAACATGATAATAAAACCCTGAAGAAATAGAAGGCACTTTCGTAATTGTATGTTAACCTATAGAAGATATTTTGTCATGGAATATCTGTACAAAATGCCATTTGACCATGATTTGGAGATGGTGCTTATTGCAAGCATTTTACAAGCTAATTTTGGATGAATCTACTACTTTAGCAAATTTGCAGTTCTCAAAAATAGGAATTCCATCCAGAAGGGAATGGCAATTTTCCCTCAGGGCATGAATGATCATTCTCATTTCATTGAAATATTTCAATATGCTAAATTTAATCAGGGTGGTTTTAATTATCCCCTTCCTCTGATCCCCATTTCCACTTCTGCCTTTACCCCCTAAATTCCAAATTATCTTTAGCAGAAGCTTAATATCTACACATTTTTCTTCCTATAGTTATTGTTAATGTAGGCTACACTTGCGTTTCTAAGAAGCTGAGAAAGATTTCCAGACTGGAATAATCATCTCTAGAAATCAAAAAGCGTTTTAATGATAGGGCAACTTAGTTGGCCTTTGGAAAATGAGATCATTCTAAAGAATCTGCTGATCAAAAAGACAGAATGAAAAGCATTCAGGGGGTCTTTATCACCAATAACAAGGATATTAGTCAAGATAGCACGTGAAGAGAGAAGAGTAAGATGAAGCAAGTATTGAAGTATATAAAGACTTCTTAGAGGTTGCCACAAAACGAGAAATATGAATGTAATCCTATCTTGTATAAAGCATCAACGTTATTTGCTTATTTAAAATCAAGATTTTCTTCAAAAAGGATTCTGTTGTTTCATTTACTTTTATGTTTAACAGTATCCAGTACTCTGAATTAAAGCATTTATTTCTAATTATAGATTTTATTTGACTGATTTGTTATGTACTATCTCTAGATATTTGCTATGCACATGGAGATATTTAATGTGTTTCAAATATGCAGATATTTTCTAAGTACACAGATATGAATAGGTAAGTAGGTAGAAAGATGATAGATGATAGATAGATAGATAGATAGATAGATAGATAGATAGATAGATAGATGATAGATTAGATAAGATAGATAGAATCTCCTGTTGAAAAGTTTAAGTATTCTGTCTCCTTTAAGGAGCTGTAAGCTTTTAATTTGGTATTCTAACTATCCCAGAAAAAGTTATCCAATTACCCACTATTTCTATCCTGTCTCTACAGAAGGTACTGAATGTAATACCCTGTAACAAGTTGCAGTCATCAAATATTGTGCCTGAATCCCTGTTCCAAGTTGTCTTGCCTCCCAGAATCTGACCTCTCCTATCATATGCTGACACTGATACATGACAGCCACCTGACTGCTGGTGTTCAGAGTTGGTAAACTTTCCTCGTCTTTTTTAAGAATGGTGCATTTTGAACCCAGTCTATACAAACCGTCTGTGTGAGTGTAGTAAATTTACAACGCCTTGTTACAAAATGGTATTTTGAATGATGAAACAAGGCTCGGGATAGTGCTTTCAGAAAAAGATGTTTTCTTTAAGTTGACTCTTGTTTGAGAGCTTGCATTCATAATGGAAATCCATCATTTATGAATTACTAGGAGCCACATAAATGTCCCTGAAATGACCACAACTCACTCCTTGGACTCTCCTAAAAATAGGCTTTCAGGTTCCAGGAGTTGATTTTGTAGGCAGTCTGATGGTCCTAACCATGCCAAAGAATGCCTACATTTGTCCTAAATCTATTTTTAGAAACCAATTGTCAAAACAACCCACAATGTGTGGATCTGCTGGTGAACTCCATAAACAGATGTCACTTAATTTCTCTATCTTAAAAAAAAAAAATACATCAAGCACCACTTGCTCACTGTCAAGGAGAACATTACAAAGGAGCAATAAGTAATAGAACGCTCACCCTTAGCTTTTGTGTTTAAAATGAAGTAGCTTTCCAGGGTGTCCCATTTCCATTCTTCATAACGCAGTGCCTAAATGTCTTTGTGGCACATTTCCTGTCGAGACTGAAAAGTGGCCCTTGAGATGGGATCTATCTGTGAAATACCCGATCTATGAAAATGAGCCCATGACCGTGTTTATGGACAGGTTTCCCCAGTAGCTATCTCTGTAATGTACCATGGAACCCCGAAGACAGATTGTTCCACCCTGTTACCTTCTACCTTTATAAATATGCCACGTAAAGAGAATGTTCTGTCTGTGTAACAGGCTGCTTGGGGAAGGATGTGTGGTATTAGGAATGGTTGCCATGTTTCCTTTAGCAGAGTTCTGTGCTATCTTAGCCACCATAGCCAGCTTCTTTTTTTGACGGAGTCACAATAGGCGCATCATCCAAGAATGAAGAGATCTGTGGTGCATGCGATTAAGGTTGACCTCATTTTCAGTGAGGTGCCACATTCCAAGGGGAAGATGGTCTCTGATGCAAGCTCGTGGCTTCAGGAGGCTATCCCCTGCTCCATAAAAGGCTCCTGGGTGAAGATTTGAAGAACCTTTATAAACACATCCTCAGATCCCTAGGAACACAGAGGGAGGTCATTTGTACAAGGTACTGGGTTATGACAACAAAACAGAAGATAATTTTTTTTTAGGAAAAGTACATTTCTCCCAATGTTTTCTAGCATCTGATTAGAAATTATAAATAGAGGAAATATTTAAATGGCCCCTATTTTGACAGTGAATAGATTTGAATTTCCATATCCTAGAAGAAATCAATATCTTCATTATGTTTATGTACTGGAAAAGTTAATCCAAAAGACATTGTTTTCCTGAAATCTTATATATCAGTACAGCTCAGATCACTAGGGCTAGGATCAAATATCCTCTCATTCCCTCTCTTCAGTTGTATTCAGAATTGCAAAAAAGTTTAAGCTCCAGATGAAAGGGAATAGATAAGTATTTTGCAACGTAAAAATAAACTGCCTGTTAAGTATGATCTCTTAAGTCGTATAAAATTTCTATAAGCTGGGATATGTGTTACATGTGGCTCAAAGACTATCCTTCATTTTCCACCAATCCACTTTTTAACCTGCTGTTCTGAGGCCATAAACTCTCAGAGGGAAGTCCTCTCTAATTTTATACGGAATTTGATGACTTAAAGGCCCATGGCAGGAATTATGGAGAGGGAGTTTTCTCAATTCCACAGCTCCTATAGAGAGACTAAAGCTCATTATCTGAATCTCGAACTAGTTCATTTTACAAAGGCATAAAATAGCACAAGCTTTGTTAACTCCTTCAATTTCACCCTCTGGGAAAAGTATTCTATACACCTAGAAATGTATACTCGATGTCACTGGATAGAGAGAAAGGAAGGCTGAGTATGCTCAGAATAGTGGAGGACGTAGAGCGGGAGATCACAAGTTAGAAGATTAGCCTAGTTTTTCATGGAGACAATCCTTCAAGCTTTCCCAGGAAATAAAAGGCTTCTAGTGAGGGGAAACAATAGACCTGAACAGCAGGAGTGTTTGGGACGGGAGCCAGAGAGCAAGAGTCACTAACAGAGAGTGGTAATTTGGAATGAATTGCTGTTTGTGTTGTGAAGCACCAGGACGCAGCTGGTGTACTGGCTAACCTGAGGATTTGTAGTGACTGCATTGAAATGGTAATGAAGTTTTTATTTTATGATTGCAGATGTTTGTGGATTATTGTTATTAAGCTTATTAGTGTAACACTACAAATATGAGATTTTTATTTACTTGGTCTCTTATTTATGGGAGCTTTGTTAAAGTCTTTTTAACTCAAGTCAAGAAAACAAAAGCCGTGCAATAACCAAAATGTGCTGAACCATCAGGGAATCGTGGAGAGTGTGTGTGTGTGTGTGTGTGTGCATGTGCGCGCGCACGTGCGCACACATATGCGTACCAGAACCCTTAATGTAAGGCTCTTCTACATTTAAGATAAATCCAAATGTTCCCATTGTGGTTGTGTCTTAAGTAATGTTTTCAAGTAATCTGCGCCCAGGTTAAACAGTCGATCGGTGTACTAAGAGTGGTCCCTATTACTGATTCTGGTGTCGGACTACCCAGCCGATTCTTGGCATTTTTAAACTTACCTTCTCCGTGCCTCAGTGTCCAACTCTGTAAATCTGAAGGTACAAAAATGCTACCTTTTTTCTAAAGTCATTGTGAGGTTTAAGTGTGATCACCTGTACAGAGCACTTATCAATTAATGTTAGCTATTATCTAACAGGATCTTGATGTGGAAGAACATTTAAGCATTTTATTCAAAAGTTTGGGACAAAGAATTCTGTGAGACACTTTATTATCCTGCAGAGTGATCTCTTATATCAAACAATTCGAAGGAGGTGCACACATGTATATTATATGGATAACTAGTTTTCAAGCAATAACATAAATAATATTCAGTTATTTTATTGTTAGGCATAGTATGATCTCTCTTAGTTATTCAGAAACTGCTGAAGAATCTTGAAATCTTCCAAGATATTATTGGTGAATATCAAGTAGCATAACAGAGCAGATTGACAAAGTGGTTATGATTCCAGTTATAAAAATTCCAAATGATTTTGCTTTCATTATAGTTCTCTTCCTTGCTGGTCAGAAGGACACAGTAAATACACAGGAAGAGAAATGAGCATCTCCAAGGAATTCAGTTTCTAACTTGCTAAAATAATTTCCTTAGGTTAGAAAAATCAAAACCCCCTAAAATATGCCATCTGTAAAAATAAACTCATTACCAGTATGCATTTCAAAATGAAAATGATTACTGGTTGACCGATTAAAGAGAAGCCTCTTTCATATCGACTATACAGCAATTCCTGCCAGTATCGTGACGTGATGTTGATGATTTAAAACCCGTTTGGGACACTAATGAAAAATCCTATGATTCACAGTCAAATAGGTCTGGAGTCTAGTCATAACTTTACAATAATGGTGACATCTAATAAAATGTTTTAAAGTAGGCCTATCTTCTGTAATTTTATAAGAGTTCAACTAAAATAGGTTCATGGTCAGAAATTAAAGAATAATGGCTTAAGATATTTTTTAAGGTCCCATTTTAAATACTATAGTACATATTTTATAAAATCATATGTTTACCTTAATGTGTTGATAACCTATTTCCTTTACCCGAGGTGGCCTCTAATGACTTTTAAGAAAATGCTGTGTAAATTATAAAGCATTAATCTGGGGTGAGGAAATGTCAGGAAATTGGAGAGCAAACCAAGTTCTCAAATATATTAATACTTCTGAGGGCTAGCTTCTGTTAGATTAGTTTCATGGTGTCTTAAACCAGCCTGCACCAATACCATAGGCTGTCATCAAGAAGACTTTTATATAAAAACAAAGTCTTCAGAAATTACATTTTGTATCTCATTATTGTAACTTAATTGCTTACAATTTAAATACTTCTCAATTCAAAAACAGTACATTTAAAATAGGTTCTCCTCTATAGTGGAGATTTCTCCAAATGGAATTTGTAACTGTAAGTATAAGGTAAGCCTGGAGCTGCCAGGGACCACCCCATAGAGAAAGACTTCATGAGATCAAGGCCAGCCCAGAGAAAGGTTGAGCCAAGAGATGAAGAGAGACAGATACTGGTGACATCATTTGAGGCCTCCAGATTCAGCCATGCCTGGGCTTCATGACTCTGCAAGCCAATAAATTCCTTTTATGGCTTATGCCTGTTGGAGCTCAGTTTCTGTCACTTAAAACCAGGAGAATCCTTGCTAATACAGCAACCATTGTCCAAGGTTTGGGGGAAATGCTTCAAATTATATTTGCCTTTTGCAGATTCACAATGTGCGCCGACTTGTTAAAAGATCTGAGAAAACCTGCTGTAAAGGAACTTGTTTCTCTTTGTTAACCCGCTGTTTCCCAAACTTGGTTGATGGTAGAGTCTCCTTTTATGCAACACCTATGAACATCTATTTCACTGAGCACATTTTGGGTTGTGATGCTCTTCTAAGGCTGGGAGGGAAGAGAGTTGTCAGAAATGACCCTAGCAGTACTCCAGAGACTCACTGAAAAGGAATTCATCACGTTAAGTAACCTCTACTAGATGAGCAAGTCTAAGTGGGGAGGGAGCCAAAGGCAGGATCTTCTCTACACCCTACCCTCATTTTTCTGCAGCACCAGGATAGCAACAGTGGAGACCTCCATCATCTCTTTAAATGGCAGATGACAAGGGGCTCACTATAACCTGCTATTCCTTCCTCTGCCATGCTCCAATATTTCAGTGGGTTTTCCTGACTTGATCCCTCTCCACAGAACCTCCACCACCTATAAGATGAAGATATGCCAGGCTATTTAAAACTTCTTCATTTAAGGTAGCAAGGAAGCTCATCTTCCAGGCTCCCATTGTATTTCCCAATCCCGCACTTACAAACTTTAGCTTCTGAGATGGGTCTCAGCCCTCTCAAATTCTGCCAGGTAATGGCCACCTTTTCTACAACAGTTCAAGTCCAAGGCTTGAGACTCAGAGCCCCTGGTTTAAGTTCCAGCCTGAGTGCAGAAGACCAGTGTCTCACTTGAAAACAGAGAAAGCAAATTCTCCCTTACCCTGCTTTTGCTCTCTTCAGGCCTCCAAGAGATTAGATGATGCCCACCCACACTGGGGAAGACAATCCACTCTGCTCACCCACTGATTTAAATGTTAATCTCATCCAAAAACACCCTCACAGACATACGTAGAATAATGTTTAACCAAATATCTAGGCACAGCTGTGTCCCAGCCAAGTTGACACATAA
Organism: Ursus maritimus; assembly: GCF_017311325.1. NCBI lineage: Eukaryota > Metazoa > Chordata > Mammalia > Carnivora > Ursidae > Ursus > Ursus maritimus. The sequence goes on along the minus strand of NW_024424564.1, from coordinate 27,833,503 downwards.
AGTTAATTATCACGATAACAAAAATCACATAAGCTTCTTTTCACTAAGTCCTGAGGATTTGTTCCAGAAGCATGAGCTCTTTGGGAGTTGGGCAGTCCCTCTTGTCATCATGGCCTTTGACATCACCTTAGGTCAGCAGTTACCAGCCTTGCTTGATATCAAAATATAGAATATTATGAAAACCTGGATTTCTAGGCTTCCTAGAAATCTGAATGATTTCTAGGCTTCTGAATGAGAATCTGAGTTTGAGGCCCATCTTAGATCAGAATATGAGATAGAGGCCCAGGCCCATTTCCGAGGGGTATTAATAATCAACCTCACTGCTTTACTTTTTTTTTCTTTTTTTTCACTGTTTTTATTTTTTAATTTTTAATTCCAATATAGTTAACATACAGTGTTATATTAGTTTCAGGTGTACAATACAGTGATTCAACACTTCCACACAATACCCAGTGCTCATCACAAGTACACTCCTTAATCCCCATCACCTATTTCACCCATCCCCCCACCCACCTCCCCTCTGATGACCATCAGTTTGTTCTCTATAGTTAAGAGTCTGCTTTTTCGTTGGTCTCTTTTTTTGCTTTGTTCATTTGTTTTATTTCTTAAATTCCACATATGAGTGGGATCATATGGTATTTGTCTTTCTTTGACTCACTTATTTTACTTAGCATTATACCCTCTAGATCCATCCATGTTTTTGCAAATGGCAAAATTTCATTCTTTATGACTGACTAACATTCCATTGAGTATATGTACCATGTCTTCTTTATCCATGCGTTTATCAGTGGATACTTGGGCCGCCATGATTTGGCTATTGTAAATAATGCTGCAGGGGAATACTGCCTTAAAGTACGGAGTCACTGGATGCAGTGACCCCAAAAGCCAGAGCAGGGATTTTAGTAGTTTCCAATGATATATGTCCCTGTGTCTTATTCCTTTTGGGTTTCACTCTCCTCCTGCCCCCCCCTTCCCTCATCTAGTGGGGAACCAGGAAGATAAAGCCATTTGCTGAGTAAACTAATGTATGGCAGGAATCGGACTATGTATTTTATATGTCTTATTTCATTGTAATCCTCTAGCCAACCCTGTGAGAGAAAACAAGGAGTCTATTTTATAGATGAGAAAACCGAGGCTTAAAAGAGTTAAGTCATTTTACCAAGAGGTTAATTAGTGAAAGAGCTGGAATTTAAACTGCAACCCATTTGATTTCAAAAACCATGCTTTTCTCAACACATCATACTCCATGATTAGTTTAGTATTGTCAGATGGCCCCTGATTGGAATGAATTAAAGATTCAGAAAAGATCATGTTTGAAGCCTCTTGTACTGGTAAGCAATCGATAACAGGCTCAACTAGTCGACTAGATGTGGAAAGAAGGGGGAGATTGGCGGTTTTCCACTCTATTAGGAAAATCCATAGCACCCTTTGGACAGCATTGTTCAAAAACAGGATCATACTCACAGGGGCACCAGACGCTTTTATGAAATCTCCAATGTCCTGTCCTACATCTTCATTCAACATAATAGGTACTCAGTAAATGAGTCTTGAACAAATGATATAAAATTTACATAGTACTTTTATTTTTTTTTGAGGGAATCTTCAATAATTTCTTGATTTGTTTGTTTTCACCCTGAGAGTAAGAATAAGAATACTAGACATTTGCATAATCTATACTTAAAGAACTCTTCAGTAATTTGCCATTCAGCTTATTTTATCTTTAGATAAAAGGTGAATTAGTGTTAAGTATTTTAATCAGTTCCGAAAGACATCTTAAGCCTCCCTTTCTGAATGACGTAAAAAGTAGCTATTTGGCTGGAACACTATAGTTCTGAAGATTATGCTTATTTAAGAGCCTTACATAAGTCATCCTGTGGATGTTCAATAAATGTTTGCTGCCTGATTGACTTTGAGGAGTAGAAGGATTCTCTAACTAGTGGGAAGCATTAGAACTGATTGTCACAGACGCTGTGTTCTGCTCTTATTCCGTTTTAAGAGAAAAACCAAAACCTTGTATTTGCTAGTATCAGCAATCTAAGAAACACAGAAGTTCAGGTTTGGAAAGCTATTACTACTTAACATGCACATGAACGAAGTATTACTAAATTGCATACCATATGAATCTATGATAATGAGTCCAAATTGGTATAAATAGAACTGGTGAAAAAAATGTACTATATCACCTAGAACCTGGAAAATCTGGAGGATATCACTACTGATTAATAAATATATTCATGTGCCATCAGCTGTCTGAATAATTCGGTCAATCCTGCAATTTATGGGTTGTTGTGGCATGTCAAACACTTCCCTAGGCTCAAAAATCCTATGTGAAGTATCAGCAAGGTTACAAATCTTAGCCAAAAGTAGCAATTATCAATGAACTAGTCTTGTGCTCTGGGTAGTTATTTAACATGTGAACATCTTAGTAGATGTCACAGTAGATCTCTGTTTCTAAGCAAGGATCCAGCATTGTTGATCCTTGACTTTATTTCTCCTAAACAAGAACTAATTTACTATTTACTTTCCTTCTTCTCTCTCTTTCCTTTCTCCTTTTCATTCTCCTCCCCCTTTTCCTCCTCCTTCCCACTATATCTCTCATTCCCTTACTGTCTTTCCATAAGAATTTCTTGAATCTCTGTAATAGGCCAGATCCATACTAAACGCTAAAGATACAATGATGAGCAGTACCCTGAATTTAAGATCCTTACAGAAAAATGAAGGTGGCATAACATAAAAAGAGATGGAATTCCAAGTAAAACTCACTGATTACCTAGGGAGGTTAAAGGAGGTTATAAAATATTACCAGAGTAGAAAAATTCAAGTCACAATGGTAGCAAAGAGTAAAGAAATTCCTTCTGAATTTGAAGTTAACAGGTGTTCAATAAATTGAAACTGATGAAAACTTATTGAAATTACTCAATTTCTAATACTTAACTACTTTATAATGGGAGAGATTCATAAAGCAGACATTTATGATATCCAGGTCCTTAATGCCCATTATATTTGATTATCAGGAATACTTTATTGCTTAGAGTATAGCAAAGGATTTTACTAATACTTTGTGTAGCCATATTTGAGCATTATTCATTGTATTAAACACTTTTTCTTGAACCTAAAAGGTACACTAAATTATTTTCTGGATTCTCAATTCTGCTTTTATCCTATCTGCAAGGAAAATTTTTTCCCACAGTTAATTCATCTAACAAATTGTTACTGAATACCTCCTATCTGCTAGGTACTATGTCTGTGATTAAAAAAAAAAAAAAAAAAAACAGACAGACAGACATGGTCCCTGCCCTCATAAAACTTACATACTGGTCAACGGTCTCAAATTGTGAAATACAAATCATTGGCAAAGTTAAGAGTTTCCTTCAGAAAAATGCACTCTATAACAAACTTGGCTAAAACACCACTCTCCCAGGAAATAGGAACTCTGAAACCACAGAGCATGGGTTTAAAGCAAAATGGAGCTCAGTTCAAATTCAGCTCTGCTCTTTCTTGGATCTCATGGCTCCATCCATAGAATTAGATTTGTAATTCCAACTTCACAGGCATATTGTGAAAATTAGATGGTGTGTGTACAGAGAGTAAGCAGGTACATAGTATGTGTGCGTGTAGTAAACACCCAGAAAGTGATAGCTTAGTACTGCTACTCCTTCCCTTTGTATCCTATTTTGTCACTAAACCAGTAGATTGAGTTGAGGTCCAGTAAAACCTCAATGCTTGAAAAATGGTATGTCCTGTTATGTTTGTGTATTTATGATTGACTGAGGGCTATCTGGAGTTTTTTATTTAAATACCTTTGTAAAGTCTTTCTGAATTATAAGAACCACCATTCTTGCTTTAACGCCCTAGGTATAGTCTGAGGATAATGCAGTGTTTTTCGAGCATAGAAATTCTGGACCCTAAATTGAAGGGTGCTAGATTAGTAAATATTTGAACCTATGATTTTTAAGGGGTGTGTGTGTGTGTGTGTGTGTGTGTGTGTGTATAAATATGTGAGTGTTTGAGAACATTTCAGCACCTTGCTGCCAGGCTTCTGAACATGAATTAACTGATCAGTAACGAAGTTGTTGAGGTAGGCAAGTCAGAGTCAAGTTGAAAATGGATTGACTCCCAGGGACATATTCTGATATCAGTAATTGCTTTCGGAATTCATAGGAAGTGTTCCGTGTGTCCACTGGTGATGGTGAAATCCCTAATTTGGCTTTTCCCTATTCATTAAAGAAAACTGCAATCAATCACTAATTATGGATCACTGTATTCCAGTTGAGATTTCACACCACTGCTAAATGACTCTTGTAACAGCTTGCTTCTCCCCCTCCCTGATCTTTTGACTTGCCTCACCACATGTTTGATAGTGATAGATGGATCACTTAAAATTAGTCTTTGAGAGGGAATCATGTACTTGAAAAGAATTATAGTCTTAATGCATTTAAGTTATGAAGCTTATTTGGTAAAAGTCTAGGAAAGACTAATATGTGGTAATACTTTCACTATTGTTTACATTACAGAATTTGCTGCTTTTTATGTATATGCTCACATGTCCCTTTCTTTTTATTTCAATGAAATATTTGTGTTAAATATAACAAAATTTAGTCTGTTATAAAATTGATCAAAATGAAATTTCTAAAATGAATCTAGCATTTTCTTCCTAGGAACAAGTACTTAGTAACAAATCTTTAAAATCACATAAAAGAACCTATTTCCAAACAATAGGATTTCTTTTTCCATTCCACAGATGATACTCCTAGCCAGAGCAGCCCACATGTCAGCTTGATTCTTTGACATAAGATTCACATATCGTGAATGCTCTGGGACCCTTTTATTCCTAAATAAGCAGCTTTATTGAAAGATGTATTACTTGTAAATCTGTATCATAAAAAAACCTTTTCCCCTCTTAACCTGACCTTCTCCCACCTTCACTTCCTTCATAAAGAACTTACTTCAAGGAGAAAGGGTCACAGGAAATAGGAGGGGTGGGGAGTGCTGGGGGGTGATCTTCAAAGAATAAAAAAGTGGTTTATTTGGCAGATGCTGGCTACTAATCCGGCATCTAAGTGGCCACGTTCTATCTTGATGTTTTCTCTTACTGCTATCTATCACTTATAATAATTATAAGCAAGCACTTTATATGTGGAAGGCGTGATTACTAACTCTGAGCAGCTCATAGTGTTTAGCAGGGTTTTTATTTTTTTAATAAATGATTTTAAAAATATTCCTGCAAAAAAAAAAAAAAACTACAGGTGAGACATCTCTTTTTTTTAAAGGCTGAAAGAAAAAAAATGCAGAGGCCATGTCCAAGAATATGCTCACAGATTAAGCTCTGGAACTAGAATAGTGGTGTGTGTGTGTGTGTGTGTGTGTGTGTGTGTGTGTGTGTGTGTTTGAATGTCTCTCAATTTCTGTCCTTACATCTCTCAGTTTTAAGATTTCACTGTTTCTCTGCTTCTGTAACTGGTTTCCCGCCCTCAATGGCTTCATCAACCAATCCTTGACAAAGCTCATTTTCCCTTCTCTTGCCGTATATTCCTGAATTGTTCTTTCCCAGTGTGTCTTACACAAGCCACAGGTTTCATTTCTTGTCTTGAATCTCGGGGTTGACTCTACTGAAATATGGCAAAGTTGGAGGAATGCATTTGATCTGATGATTCAGAATGCCTTGACATGCACGTCAGCTTAACAGTAACTCCAAAGAGCATAGTTGCAGGACAGATGAAAAAGAGGTTTGTGTATGTAGTGGTTTTTATATAGAGACTCTGATAAGAAATGTCTAACTTCCACCATGTCCAAGACAAAGGGCAAAGCGATGGTAGTGCCGCCTCAACTCCTACACAGTCAACAAACCCTTACTGAGCGCCATAAAAGCTCCAGATATGGTGCTGAACCATATATGGGATGCAGAAACAAATGAGGGCATGTTCTACTTTCTTGAATTTTGAACTCCCATCCAACAGAAAGGATAGGCATGTAAACATGCCTAACTATAAAGTGAAATGAGTCATAGTAAACTATAACTTTAAAAAAAAAAAGGTATGGGGGTCTGCAGGATAGAATATGCAATCCATTCATAAATGTGATTTATCCCCCTCACCCCATTTGAAAGGAACTTTGGCCCATGGCATGATGGCTAGTGTTTCTCAAACCTGGAAACTCTCACTCGTAACTGGGTAGACTGGGCCAGCAGTGTCGTAGGTACATTCCTCTCAACACCATGACAAGTTTTTTTGCCTCTGAAAAACAAGGACAGAGATGAAGCACTAGCTCTGTGGGTCTGTAGGTTGGTAGTTCCCATCTTCAAGTAGTCATTTAATTGAAAATATTTTTTTTTATTTATTAGAGAAAAAAGTGGCAAAGTTTTTCAGGAATATATTCACATAAAATGTCAATTCATTAAGTGGTAACATGGAAAGTGGCAAGTGATTAATTCCTGACATGGCGAGGGACACTCAAGTAATTAAAAGTTGGGAGACACTCTGAAATACCCACAGGTGGGTGTTGGGGAATTTAACATCTCCCAGTGTTCTTGGAGTATTTTCACTGAGCTTGTGCATGTGTCAAACTGGTTGGCAATATCCCAAAATCAGAATGGATTTATACCAATAAAGTACTAAGAATGGAGATAGGGTTTCTTAGAGAGCAAAGATACCAATCTGGTATTGTTCAACTAGTAAGAGATGAATTTCAGCCAAAGGAAAGGAAATTTTATTGGCTCTTGCAAATTGTGGTTCCAAGATTAATGCTGGATAACTTTGATTTCATTCCTTTTCCAAAGAAGCTACTTTTTCAGATGCAAGTTTCAAGTTTTTTGGCTAAGTTCCTAATTCTGAATGTTCAAGAACGATTCAAAAATGTAAAGTATCTACAGAAGGACAAAAAAAAAAAAAAAAGCACCTGAGAGAAGTTTTTCTAGTAAAGAGTTTAATAAGTGGTCACTTCGATATCATAAGATGCAATAAATTACTATGGCCTTAAGTTTTTAAGCACTAGATAATATTACCCTAATCAATATAAAAATTAATTATTATCTTATGAGATGATCCAGCAATTCCACTAGTGGGTATTTACCCAAAGAAAATGAAAGCACTAACTCAAAAAGAGATATGCACCCCTGTGTTTATTGAAGCATCACTTACAATAGCCAAAATATGGAAGCAACCATGTGCCCATCTATAGATGAGTGGATAAAGAAGATGTATATACTATGGAATATTACTCAGAATGAAATCGTGCCATTTGCAACAACGTGGATGAACCTAGAGGGTATAATGCTAAGCAAAATAAGTCAATCAGAGAAACCATATGATTTCACTCACATGTGGAATTTAAGAAACAAAACAAATGAACAAAGAATGAAAAGAGACAAACAAACGAAAAAACAGGGGCTCCTGGCTGGATCAGTCAATAAAACATGCAGCTCTTGATCTTGGAGTCATGAATTCAAGCCCCACATTGAGAGGTAGAATCTACCTTAAAAACGAAACAAAACGAAACAACAACAACAAAAAAAACAGACTTAAGTACAGAGAATAAACTGGTGGATGCCAGAGCGGGGTGGGTAGGGGGATAGGGAAAATAGATAAGAGGGATTAAGAGTACACTTATCTTGACAAGCACTGAGAAATGTATAGAATTATTGAATCATTATATTGTACACCTGAAACTAATACAACACTGTATGTTAATTATACTTAAATAAAAAATCTACTGAATAATTATTCCATAAATTCTTCTTGAATTCCCACATGTTCATTATAGCAATAGTGAGAAGGCACTCCTTGTTTTGACATTAAAATCACCCTAATCAACCTAAGAGCTATAATCATGTGACACCCTTGCCCTATTCTACGAAAGTCTGAGAACCACACGGTTGCTTGCAGCTTGTCTCTTTGAGTCATTAGTCCAATCAGCTGCAAGAAAAAAATTCACAATATGACTAGAGCAAAATACACACACACACACACACACGCACACACATGCACACACACACACACACACCTAGCTTGTTGAATGTAAGTTGGCCCTAACGAGATAAGTAACTTTCGTACCTTTGAGTCTTTCACTAATAAATACTTTAAACACCAATCAAACCCTTGCTAAAATCCATTTGCCGCATTATAAATACATGTATGAAGGACATTACATACTCATTGATCTAGGTTTTCTTCCTTTTTAGAGTTTATCTAATGATCAGAATTTCATAATCCTAATCATTAAATAGTCTGTGCTCTCTCAGTGGTTATCAATCTATACAAGAGGGTGAAAATTCAGCAAGTCGTGGTGTATTAGGATTCTCCATAGAAACAGAACCAATAGGAGATATCTATATCCATATATATAGCTGAAAATGAATAGATATAGATAGATATAGATACAGATATCTTGGGACTTCTCAGCCTCCAAAATCATGTGAGCCAATTCATATATTTGCCATCTGCAAGCGAGAGAACCAGGAAAGCCTGTAGCATAATTTGGTCTGAGTCCAAAGTCCCGAGAACCAGAAGCGCAGATGTCTGAGAAGGAGAAAATGATGTCCCAGCTCAAGCAGAGAACAAATTCTCCCTTCCTCCACTTCTGTGTTCTATTCGGGCCCTCGATTGGATGATGCCCACTCACGCTGGTGAAGGCAACCTTCTTTACTCTGTCTGCTGATTCGAATGCTGCTGTCTTCTGCAAACAACCTCACAGACACACTCAGAAATGTTTTCCTAGCTCTTCAGGTATTCCTTAGACCAGTGAGGTTGACACATCAAGTTGACACCCCTCACAGGTGGTGGTGTCAGCTTCAGTAACAGCATCACCTCTGACATTCATTTATAGCCTTTTATGTGCCTGGCACGGTGCTAAGCATTTTATTTGCACGATCTCAGTTAGTCCTCTCAACATAATGTGACAGGTGAGGTATAATAATTATCTCCATTCTCCAGATGACGAAACTGAGGCTTAGGGAAATTCAGCAACTTGCCCAAGATCCTAGGGTAAGAGGCAGAGTGGAAATTGAAGACACAGTTCTCTCTGATACCAGAAGACCACACCCAAAGCCCTAATCCTCTAATTATCCATTTCCAACTTGAAAACAGGTCCTTGGCTCTTTCAAACCATTCTATATAAAGCAAATAGGAAAGTCAAGGGATATTAATGTAATTGGTTAAGTAAACAATGTAATTTATAGACTTTCTTGAATTGAGAGTTTTCATTTATTTACTTATTATGTATTTCCTACTTTGTTTTAGAGATGAAATGGAGATTTAATAAAAAGAAAATATCTTCATGAAAAGCAGTTGGTCAGAAAAGCCATCTGGCAAAAATAGAAAACGTTCAAACGAGAATTACACTGGCTGCCATGAAGGCATGTCACTCTACACCTTCTTTCTTCCCAGGGCCTAATAGGAAAGCATTAAATTGACCTCAACTCCAAGTTTCCCAGGGTTTGGCAGGCCATCTCTTACTGAGGAGTGGTATGACCACACAGGCCATCCAAAGAGCTGCTCTGGGACCAGGCCACTCAGGGTGTGGCCATTTGGACCGCTGTGGATGGTAGCAGTGAGCAGACCACAAAGCCAGGTTCTTGCAGCAGTCTTCTCGGCATCCAGGTAGTCAAGGGAGGTCTCGGTATTCTCTTTCAGCCCTCTCATCTACAACCCCCTCTTATCCAGAAAGGTTGGTTGGATAAAGGTAGGTTTCCACTCCAACTAGGAGAACGGTTGAGGAGGCAAAATTGCACCCAGTGTGGGGGAGTGCCCGGCTTCCAAGCAGCCATGGGCCTATTTGAGGGAGCACTTGAGTACGAAACAGGCCTGTCAATATCCATGTCAGCGTTCATCCCACTGATGTGACTCAGCTGGGAGCTCACTCTGCTGTGGGGGTGGGCCTGTCCTTTTTATTCCTCTCAGGATTTCCTGTGAGTTGAAGGATCACGAGGAGCTGCCAGAATGAGCATGTGCGGATGGCAGGTAAAGTTGCAGGGCAGCAAAGAACGAGCACTTCGGGGTTTTTTCGGGAGTGGCAAGTCAAAATCCAGCTATTAACACAGGAGGTTCACCAGGGAAGTCACAAAGAAAAGCACACTGGCGTTCACATTAGGCAGAAAAGGACCCACGGAGCAGTTAGAAGACCCGGAGGGAAATAGAAGCTGAAGAACTTTTCCTACTTACACACTAATGATGTTTATCTGCACAGAGCCTGCTTTTGTGCTAGTGCTTTATATACTATTTAGGGGCCATTAAATTTTAATTCAAGATAATTCGTTAGAAATGTATTTTCTATTGGAAGTTTCAGAATAGTAACTGAAACATTTCAGAAACCTCTGTTTTTACTTACACTGTGTTTTGCCTCTACCACGGAGCCAACGGCTCAGATACAGTAACCCACCCAAAATAATTGACTCCTACCTCCGACCTTGCCTCCGAATATTCAAACACACAGCTGTGGGAGTGAAGTGAGAGGCAGGAAACCTGACAGTGAAGAAAATCTCTCTGTTTTACATAAACTCAGGCACACTGAGGTTGGGAGATGTGTTTCCCAGGGTGTTAGACACACTTCTTCAGTCCCAATTGAGAACGTTGTTATCAGCATCCTGTAATTACCAATGCCAAATTTAAATATTCAATTTAAATCAAATAGGAATGAACAAAGAGAAAAAACTCAAAAACCCTCTAATAAAAATCTTCCATTTCTTAGATTATCCATAAATTGATCCCTGCCCGGATATTGCATCTTCGATATGAAATAAAGGAATCACATCGATGTAATGATGTGAATGAACATCATTGGGAATGAACATTAGAATCATAAAGATTCCAGTCAAATCCAGACCCTGTCCATTCATATGACATTGGACAAATCACTTACATACTCTAAGCCTTGGGTCCTCATCTGAAAACTGAGGATAAATAATACCTACATAATACATGTAATAGGGAATGTAAATCTCCACCAGTTTGTAAGCTTCAGAGGCGTAAAGAATCTGAGATTTTTGTGTTTTTCCCCTCAATTGCTATATATTCGGTACCTAAGACTTTGTCTGGCACTCCAATATCTGTTGAATGGAGATGCCATATGTGAAATGTCTATCTCACAGTTAATTCATAAAAGTTTATTCCTTTGATAACCTCTACCTTACTCCATCTTCATTCCCACCATCTTAATTCAAATCTTTAAGGATGAATTCTTCTGACTCAATTCATATAATAGGTTCTTTTTCAAATATCCTTACACGTCTACACTAAGAATTATCTTTAAGCCCTTCGTTTCTCTTTCCTGATCAAAGCCATTAGCAAGTACTTTTAATTCAACCTCCACAATATATCTCAGATCCGTTCACTTCTGTCCGTGTCCACTAAGCCATGATTCCCTAAATGGACCCTAGCAATAACCTCCCAACTTGTCTTTCCAATTCCACTGTGCTTCTACAATCCATAGCTGAATTGCCAGTCTGGTCTTGTACCATTTTCTTGCTTGCCCATGTTCCACCCATCCAGACTTTCTTTCTGTTCCTCACATATCAGTCTCTTTCTGTTCTTAAGCCTTCATGCTTGTTGTTCACTCTGTCTAGGAATATTTCTACCTTGGCTTTTCTGTACATGGTTCCTGTATGCCTACCAGGTTTCTGCTTAAACAACCCTCTTCAGAGACGCTTTCCCTCTTTACCACATTTTCTCTACCAATTATTTACTGTAACACTTGGAATAAAATCCAGACTCCTTGCTGATAGCCCGAGGCGTGATCTACCTACTGCCTGCCTGACTCTTTCAACTCATCTACCACTCTGTTCCCTGATGCCACCTACGTGCCTGACCCCCTCCCTACCAGTCTCACTCCTGCTGCTCCAGTCAGGAGAGAAGTAGAATTTACAAATCATATTAGAAATCAATATAAAATTGGAATGATAGCAAAAATATAGTAAAAGGTATCGAGATAAGAAAGCAAACAAAACGAATGAAAATAAAGGATAAAAAAGTAGTAGCGAGAAAACAGGAAAAATGGAGACTGACAGAGGAGATGCAACATTTGCATAGACAGAGTACCCAAAAAGAAAAAGAAAAAAATTTAACAAAACAAATATATAAAGGTACAATTTAGGAAAATTTTCCTTAAATATAAACTTGAATGTCTATGTTTCAAGGGCACACTGTGCTATGACAGAAAAAAAACTGATTCACCATAGTTAATGATTAGTCTTACGTTGTTAGTATAATTATTAAATACTCCAAATACAGAAAGAAATGGACAACCAGGCAAAAATATCAAGTTACTTACAAAGGAAGGAAATTATGTTGGCTTCAGAAATCTTCATAGCAATTATAAATACCAGAAACAGTGGAGCAATTCCTGCAAAATATTCCACAAAGAGAGGGTACATCAAGAGTCCTATATTCAGCCAACGTGTCCCTAAAGAATAAAAATTTCAGACGTTTTAAGTGTTCAAGAATTCATGGAGTATCGTTCTTAGGGACACTTCACAGGCAAACTACCAGAGGAAAAACTTCAATCAACCAAGATATAATGGAGGAAACTAAAACAAACAAACAAACAAACAAACAAAAACCAACACTGGTAGTGACCCTTGAATATATTTAACTGTACAATTAAAACAATTACACAAATTGCAGTTTATGGCGAAGGAACATAATGTAAGTTGTATATTGTCTGACAAAAAAAGAACTCAACTTTTTTTTTTAATGGGACGTAAAAGAGAAAGAATGTGAGTTGAATAGTCTTCCATCTATAACTGCCGAGAGTCAAACAGTATAATTTAAAATGGACTTACGAGCATATATAACTCTTTAAAAGAGAACATTAGGAAAGATAATTGAATAAAGTTGGGGAGTGAAAGAGCAAGGAAACAGAGTAGTAAACAAGGTAGCTTCATCATTGTTCATAAAGGGAAACTAATAAATTCTGTTTAAAGATTAGGACTAATGGCATTATATAAAGATATAATTATGAAAATATTAAAAAACGTGAACCTCCCTAAATCCCAGCCAGATTTCTCACTGAAAACAATAAGCAGACAAAGCAAACAGGTCATGTGGTAACAGGCTTTTTTAAAAAAGTTATAAAAGAGAGGGACGCCTGGGTGGCTCAGTCAGTTGTGTCTGACTCTTAATTTTGGCTCAGGTCACGATCTCAGAGTCCTGAGATGGAGCCCCACATAGGGCTCTTTGCTGAGTGTGGAGCCTGCTTAAGACTTTTCTCTCTCCGTCTCCCTCTGCCCCTCACCCCCACACGCACACGCACTCTCTCGTTCTCTCAAAAAAAATAAAATAATGACATAAAAGTTATAAAAGAGAAACATGATATAAGAGAATAACAAAATTAAGACCAAGCATTTTTGCCTATCAATAAGTGTAACTTGTCTTGATTTATCAATTTAAAGGAAAATTTTTACAAAATGACTCACAAAGTAAAACCAACTTCGTGCCAAATACAATGAAACAATCAAAGATAAAGGCTTACAATGAGTGGTCAAAGATCTCCCAAACCAAAACAAATAATATAAAGCAGAAGTCATCATCTTTATATCAAACAAGGTGGAAATCAGAACAAATAGCTAAAATAACACAGAAGAGAACCTAATAATGCCAAAGTGTTCAATTCCCTATAAAGATATAGCAATTATGTATATCTATGCACCAAAAAACATCAACATGTGAAGAACAGAAATTACAGGGCTGATAAAGGGGAATAAGCACAATGCTAATCTTGGAGGACTTCATTTCACCTCTCCATTGCATGACCAATCAGATGGCAAACCACCAGCAAAACCTAGCGCTGGGAATAGCATCCGGAGACTAGGTAATCCGTGGCCATGGTAAGCACCGTTTGCAAAGGGAGTGGTAACATATACAGCCACTTCCGGTTCAGTTTAAATTTCAATCTGCACTTGAACAGCATCATGCTGACACAACACAGTCATAAGAAGAGGGGAGCTTCCTCTTCTTTTGATGAAGCTTTGTAACCTTGGTTTCTGGGACTCCTTGTTTTGGAAAAAAAAAATCACTTCCTGATGATTTCTCTGCTGAAGAAAAATCTGATTAAAAACATAATTAGGAAATGAACATGCTTTAAATAAAGTTAGGCAAGTGATCTTTTTTTTTTGCTTTGAATTCAACTTTAAATTCGAACACGCGTTGTTTTTCTCTATAAGTATGCACAAGGAAAAAAGTAAAACACTGTTGCTTCCCGGGTGCTTCTAATAGGTGCTCAGTATCACAAAGACCACACAAACCACATGATTGTGACAATTACTATGGCAACTAATCCAGTTTTCAAATTGAAATACCCACTGTGAAGCCTGCCCACACAGAGCTCTGAGCTCTGGCATCCACTTCCACTTCGATGTACAGTGTGCAAATCTGGAAGCCCCTGCCATCTTGGAACCACAGTGAAGAAAACTGCCTACATGAACTCTGCTGCTTTATTTTCAGTTGACTGTTTCACATGTCAGTACTCCATTCAAAACTGGAGACCAAGGACTTGGATGCCCAGTCAGGAATACTGCATCTAGAGCCTGAAGCAAACATGATATTAAATTAGCAATCCCATCCATATGTTTTCTCCTCTGTGCACTCAGAGCCATGAAAATAAGTTCATTAAAAATAACTCTTCTATCACATAGTGGATTTTTTTTTTCTTCTCCTGAATCAGATTGTCATTTCAATCTGTGTGATTTAATTTTCTAAAATCAAGTCCCTCGTCTCCAGAGGGCCTTTTCTCAAATAAATGCCACGCAGGAGAGTGGATCCATGATAAAACTGTAAAAGGTTCTGTTCAAATTTGGTCGGAATGTCCCTGTTTTGTTTTCAGAAACAACAGAACTTCAGGAATCTTTCAGCTCGTCATCATTTGCTGAGAAGGAGAGTCTCAGTGTGGAGATCTGGCTATTTGGGAAACGCTGGAAAGATGGGAAAAGTGAAAAAGAACACTCCTTGCCCTGGCAACACACCCTTCTAATTGAGGAAAAAAGAAGTCACTGCACTGATTCCTGATGCGTTCAGCAAACATCACTATGTAATTTTTTTCTTCCTGCTTCTGCCTCAGAAGAAACAGGAACTTCTAGGGCAAGAAAACCAGGGGAAGTGACCTGCATCTTCTTAGCAGGACAGGCACACGAAAAAGGCAAACTAAGGTCTCTTCTGCTAGGACATACGGAGTTAGGATGTATGAATTCACTATTGAGATAGAAATTTTCCTATCTGGCAGCAAAGATATCATCATCACCATAACAGTTAACCACCCAACATTCACTGAGTGCTTCTATGTACCAGGCATTGTTAAAAGTGTTTTTCATAGACTCATTTAATCCTCACTTTCAGTGTACTGCTCTTGTCTGCATTGTACAGATGAGAAAACTAAAGCCCAAAGGCAAGGCAACTCATAAGGTGTAGGGTAGAGCCACTGTTAAACCGAGGCAGTCTGCTTTCAGATTTTAGATCCTAAAGAGATAATAGGTGTCTAGGAAAGTATACAGTATTTCCCCTGAGAGTCCATTGGCTTACGAGGTCTGTAAACAAGGAAAAAAACATAATTTATCACAGGGATGTTTGATGGAACTAGTGTTGAATGAGGGGCTAATTCTACAGTCAGTGGAAAATGTCTCCTGTGTGTGGCCAAACTAGGGGACCAGGAGAGTTAAGTTCCCACAGCTGGTGGCCGCCTTGCACCTGAGTGGCCAGAGCAGCAGTTTAAAAGGTGAGGAAGCCTGAGTTTGCAAGACGGAAGGACGTGGCAATCGGAGGCAAAATACAGTCAGCTCATGATTAATTCTGATTTATGGCAGGGAAACACAGGCCATTCAGACAGCACCATTGCCAGTAAATTCAGCTTTCTGTCCATGGAAACCTTCTGTATTCATTTTCTATTACTGCTGTAACACGGCAAACTTAGCTGCGTGAAACCAGTTGAGCACCTTTTAGTTCAGTCATTCAGCAGTCTGGTATACGTCTCACCAGATGAAAAAAGCAAGCTGTCCGCAGACTGCATTCTTTCCAGAGATTCAAAGGGAGAATTCATTCCTTGCTCATTTGGGTTATTACAGAATTTAGTTCTTTATGGTAGTAAGACTGAAACCCTTGTCTTCTTGCTTCCTGTAATGGAGGTCCCTTCCCAGCTTCTGGAAGCTGCCACATTCCTTGTCTCCAGGCCCCCTTCCTCCATCTTCAGAGCCGCAATAGCAGTCGAATCCTTCAAATCTCTCCCACTTCTGTTTCATCTCTCTGACCCAAGTGGGAAAGTCTCTTCCTTTTTAAAGACTTGTGTGAATAGATTGGGACAATGTAACAAACTCAAGATAATCTCCGGAACTCAAGATGATATGTTTGATTACATCTGCAAAGTTCCTTTGTCATGTAAGGTAAAATATTCACATTCCTACAGAGCTCTACATATTTATATCTCCAGGTTATGTCTCCAGGCCCAAAGATAAAAACATGAATGTCTTTGGGACACATTCTACTACCACACTTAGGAATAGGAAGCACAACTGGAAGGTTTTATTTTTTTCCCTTTAACAGCTTTATTGAGGTATAATTGATGTACATTAAACTGAACATCTTTAAAATGTTCAATTTTATGAGTTTTGACATATGTATATAGTATATATCCATAAATCCATCACCACCATCAAGATAATGAATATATCCATTATCCCTCAAAGTTTCCCCATGCCCCTTTGTAATCCATCCCTCCCTCCCTCATCTCATCCCCAGGCAACCAATGATCTGCTTTCTGTCATTATAGATGATTATTCATTTTCTAGAATTTCATATAAATGAAATTACCCAGTGAGTACTTTTTTTTTGGGGGGGGGTCTGGCTTCTTTCATTCAGCATAGTTATTTTAAGATTCATCTGTATTGTGGCATGAATCAATAATACTCTATGACCTAGCCATTCCACTCCCAAATGCTACTTCTAGTGTTTCTGCCTGAGACAATGTGTTAGCAAGAGAAAAGAGACTAAGAAAAAACAGAGCTCTTCTGATCTCCAGTCCAGCTCAAAGAAAAGTACAAATCCCGGGATAACTTAGACACTTGAAATCTCTGACACTCAAACAAGATCCTGTTCTATCAGTTAGTTTTTGCTGTGTAATAAACAAACTGCCTGAAATTGAGTGGCTTAAAACAACAGTCCTTTTTCTGTGGATCGGTGATTTAGGCTGGTCTCTGCGGGGCAGTTTTTCTGCTAGAATTGGCTAGGCTCACTCTGTGGCTCAAGTCAGCAGGGGAATTGGCTAGGGGCTGACTCAATGTCTCACTCAACGTCTGTTGGTTGCGGCTGGCTGTCGGTTGATGCTGGCTCCCAGTGGGATGACACAGATGAGTGGTCCCAGGTCTCCAGCAAATTTGTCCAGGTTTATATTCACTTGGTGGCAGTCGCGGGGTTCCCCAGAGCAGCAAGAAAGGCAAGCCCCAATGTGCAAGGGCTTTTCAGGTTTCTGTTCGCATCACATTTGCTAATGTCCCAATGGTCATAGCAAGTCACATGACCAAGCCCAGATTGAAGCGTGAAGAAATCCACTCCACTTCTTGAAGGGAGTAACTATAAAGAATCACTGCAAAGAGTCATGCACACAGGTATGGGAAGATTTCCTAACCATTTCTGCAATCTACCACATCGTGTCTCTTCTTCCTTCATTACCTCCACTTCCTCACTACCCATTCATGCCTCAAGCCATTTTTCAAATTCAATGTCCTTACCCATCACTCAGCAGAATCGAGTCTCTCCTAAGCTACTGATGACCTTCTTGCTTCTCACTAAATCTAGGGAACCCATTTCACTCACCATCTCACTTGGCATCCTGGCATCATTTGACATAATCTATTCCTTAGGCTTCGATGATATTACTCTTTTTCTGATAGTCCTCTTAGCTATTTCTCCACAGGTTCCTTTATGTAACATAATGCCTGGCATAAGACATACATTTAAAATTGGTTTGTTGAATGAATGATTAAATGAATAAATAAATAAACAAATAAAACGGGATTGTGTTCCTCTACCCACCAATTAAATGTTGCAGTTTGCCAAGCTACAGTTACTGTGTCTTTGCTGATGACTTCCAGTTTTATGACTCCAGCCCAGATCTCTTTCCGGGACTTCAGGCGTGGATATGGAACCTCTCACTGGACTTCTTCCCACTGGCACTCCAAACTCATCCTATCCAAATCTGATCTCACTAACCTCACTGCCAGACCTACTTTTCTTCCACATTCTTCCACAATCAGCCCAATCACCAAAGCTGAATATCTGAGTGTCATCCTGTTAGTTACCAAATCCTATTGTTTCCTTCTTTTGAAATTCGCCCCCTTATCTCCAACCAGACTGTTTCTAGTACTTTTGTTTAGGGCCTCATTAGTCCTCACCTAGATGCCTACCACCACCTCACTCAGTGTTTGCAAAATCTCCCTGAAGGCACGAAGTATATTTTACCAAGCCTGCCCCAAATCTTCCAAGTCAGAATCTCTCAGGAAGGGGCCTGAGAATCTATATGCTTAAGAAGCACCCCACATAATTCTCATCATTGGAAAACTGGGGGAAACACTGCCCTGATTTGCCTCCCTGACTCCAGAACTGCCTCCCACCCTACAATCCACTCTCCACAGCATTCCCAGAATGACCTGTTTAAAATACAAATCTACTCTTTTTTTTTTAAAGGTTTTATTTATTTATTCATTCGACAGAGATAGAGACAGCCAGCGAGAGAGGGAACACAAGCAGGGGGAGTGGGAGAAGAAGAAGCAGGCTCACAGCAGAGGAGCCTGATGTGGGGCTCGATCCCACAACACCGGGATCACGCCCTGAGCTGAAGGCAGAAGCTTAACCCCTGTGCCACCCAAGCGCCCCTAAAATACAAATCTACTCTTATCACATCTTTGCTTAAAATATTTCCATGGTTCTTCATGGTGTATAGGATAATATTCACATTCTTTAACAGAACCTTCCTATCTCTCCAGCCTTATCTTTCAGTCCTCCCCAGGGATGGCCCCCAAACCTTATTCTTAACTCTTTCCTAAATGCAGCATGTATGCCTTTCAGGCCACTGCACCAGGTACTCCAGCTACCTAGGTCACGCGTCGCCCGACGCCTTTCTTCGTCACACGCTTCGGTAACACTGAAGTGAGAAAGGCACTCCTTCAAGCTCTTTGGAAATAACAACTCATATATTCATCCTTACAACCCTGGAATGGGTAAGTGGTGGGTACTGTTATGATCCCCACTCATGGAAGAAAGTGAGGGACATTTGCCTGGAGTCATGCAAGTTTCTGGCAAAATCAAGACTTGAGCCCAGACAGCCTGACTGTAGAATCTATGCATTTAACAACCCGGCTCTAGTGCCTCTCCTTCATCTGGTTAAACCCATTCTTATTCAAAGCTCACTTCACGCATTAATGCTTTCTGGAAGCCTCCTGAGATCCTCCAGTCTGAATTAGCTTTCTGGTTTTATTTTTGTCACAGCACTTATAGCACTACACCATTAAAGCCTCTTTTCTTGTCTTACAAACCAGACTGTACATTTCTTAACAGAGGGAGACGCATTTTTTGTGTCCCTAAACCCTAGCATAAGGCCCAGCATGAAGTAAGTACTAAGTGTAGGATGAATTAAAAAAAAAAACAACAAAAGAATAAATGAATGAGTGAATAAATGCATATATTAACTGATCAGGAAGCAGCAGGGACTATCAACTACAGACAATCTGGACATTCTGCCCCTGAATCATCAAGTCATCTGTACATGAGTTCATGGGGCTTTTCAGTTTGGGGCATATGAGGTGGCCTACCTTGTATCAAAAATAAACTCTGGAGTCTTCTTACAAATTCTACAAATTTTCGTGGGAATTCAAATTAAATGCATGGTTGGACATTTATTTGTTTAATCTACTCAGTAGATTTCTTTTTTTTTTTCCCCTCTGTGTCAAGCATGAAAGTTAAAACTATTTCTAGACCTTTCATCTTAGCTCAGCTTTCCCCTTAATTTCTTCACTCCAAAATGTTGAACAAAACAGGTCCCTTTTTGTGGTTGGAAAGTTTGGCTTTACATAGAACCTTTCAACACACAACTGTCAGCACCTGATTATGGGTCATTTTTTAGCCTCTGACTTTCACTTCCTTCCTTAAATAGGTCTTTCAGATGAATCATCTTCGGCTACTCTGTGATTATGCAGTGAACGGTATATAAATGAACAGAATGCCCTCAGCTCCTTCCTACATTTATCCTTGTGGGCTGGGATTTTGGGGGTTCATTTTCATTCAGTAAAAAGTTGAGTGACTACTGGGTGCTGGGTTTTGTGCGAGCCATCAGTTCATTAGCACTTCCAACAAGAGTGCGAGGAAACAAAAAAGTGGAGAAAGCTCACATTCACTAGTTTTCGGCCGTTTAGCGTTCCTGGTTTGAAGAAGAATTTAGTGGGAAAGAGCTTAGATGAGCTCTTACAATAGTTGTGCAATTCGTTTTCTATACTCCATGTCATTATTAAAACAGTTGTGTGTGTGTGTGTGTGTGTGTGTGTGTGTGTTATCACTCAACCAGCACAGTAGCAGAGCCCCAAGGCTATTCAAAAATTTCTCTCTCAGCCTATATCCATGAATACCTCATCAAAGTCATTGCTATAATATACATGCCAACAGTTGGAGCTATCTACTTATTGAATCAATTTTGGAAAACAATATATTTTGGTAAATAATCTCTTTAGTGATGGCTTATTGGTTGTTATAATCCGTATACATGTCCATGAATACTAATGTCAAAGAATCCACTTTTTTTCTGTATGAGAACAAGAAAAGTCAAAGGACCAAGACCTACGATAATGGAAAATACTAGAATGGATTAAGGAAAGAGGAAACTTACAATAGGAAATCTTGTCTTTTACCTTCCATATGAATGACACCCACATATGTATGGTCCTGACCTCCATTTCTGCCGTGGAAGGCTGTTTGCTGCGCGAATCACAGCTGCAGTGTCGTGTGCTGCAACAGGGCATATGAGGTGTGTGGACAACAGCACCCTGAATTCAACAGGCCAGAGATTAAAGCAATCATGTGCAGAACCTCGGATTTGGTAGGTTTTAAGAGTGATTTTGTACCTCCATAAAGGTGCAGAAACTACTCCTGTAAGTCTTTCCATCCCACTAAAGAAGATTCTGGCTTTGTGCAGCTTCTTCACTTTCCTCTATGTTGTGAGAAGAGAAAAGGATAAATGTCAAAGAAAGAAATGTTTTGGGCCATTAGTAATGGAGAACCATCTGAAATGGACAGAGAAAGCTTTGCCTCTGAGGTGGTAGGAAGAAGGAAGGACTTAAAGAGTCGGTTCTGATAGAGAGCAGGAGGGGGCAGGTGGGCAGAGGAAATGAGGACAGCCCAAACTAGGGGAGAGGAAATGGTTCAGAAAAGAAGCTGGGAGAGAGAATAGCTGTGGGGCGTGAAGGCAGCCTATGGGAAAGAGAAGAGGGGAATTTTGAGGAAGTTTCCGAGACCTACGTGTACCCTTTGTAATATATACGGTGATTCATTTCGTGCCATTGGTAGCTGATCTCCTTTGCACACGATAATGCCCCGAAGTTCATGGCTCATGACTTTATAAACATTACACATCTTTCCGTGCGGTGTTGCGAAAATCACCTTCGCCAGCATCTGGCCAGCAGGGCTTGCTGCCTCTGGATGACTTGATAAGAACCCCTTGCAGCGTTCAGGCTGACTCATCCTACACAGAGCACTTTGCCCTTGCTCCTTCCCCTATCTTCATTAACTGTTCTCTTGTCCCTCTTGGTAGACAAATGACATACTAGGTTGTAATGTCCTGGATGCCAGGAAGTGTATCTTTTTTATCTTTGTGTTTTGTGTTGTATCAGGCAGAACACCTGAGATGTGATTGGATATTTAGTTAACTAATCAGTTAATTCTAGGGTACCTGTAAAGTTTTGCTAAATAAAATGAGTTAAAAGGTGTGAAGAGAAAGCCAAGGAGCTTTGTTTTTGTTGGTGGCATTTCTCCATCACCACTTTCTGATTGATCTCATCAAATATTCTGATTCTGCCGTATATGCGGAATCTAAGAACGATCATGGGCACATGTCACTGATGATTTAATTGCCACCACTTTCCTTACTGACCTTACCGAAGTATTCCCATTTCAGCATTACATTTAGAATTCAGTGGCTATTACTACATTTTAACACCTCAGAACATACCACTAACTTAAAACACTCTCCTGCCAGGAAGTAGTTATATAAATAGCATTAAAAACACATGCACTTCCACCATTCTTGTCTAAAACGTAACTATAAAATAGGCCAATTTTAATTCTCTTAATTTTATGAAGGTGCCCATGAGATCACAGCTAGCTGGCCACACTACTTGTTTTCATCGTCGGGAAATCTTTGCTATCTTCCTAGCTGTTACCCATCTACAGAAGAACCCTACCACGCTGACATGCGGCAAGCCGTCTCTGGTGTCCAGCTAGTGGTGCGCTGCGGGCAGTAGACAGTGCTGAGACCTCATGGCTAGACGGGAGCAGTGGTTGAGAATCCTGATTGAGAGCCCTGGGGTCTGGTAAACGTAGGGAGTTAAAAAGAAGTAAAACCATTTGTTCTCTGACAACAATGAACTTACATACAACATGCACAAGGTAACTCGCTGTGATATGAAATGGCAGTCATTTCTTTAAATGTACATCCACACACCTTTCTGTCGTGCATTCCCAGACTTGCGTTTTCAGCGGTGTGGTTGCTAAGTGAACATACATGGCCAGATAGAGTTGTTTATGACCAAGTAGAGTGGGGGAGGCGATTTGAGCTGCCCTGGCTCAGGGCATGGTCTCATGGGGTTGTAGGATCAAGCCCCGCATTAGGCTCTGCACTCAGCTTGGGGTTCTCTCTCCTATCCCTCTGCCCCTCCCCTCTTTGTCTCTAAAATAAGTAAATAAATCTTCAAAAAAAAATTTTTTTCTGAAATCATGCTTTTTAATGGCTGCCTGTTGTCCATAAGATACATGTATCATTACTCTGAATTTTGCCACTTACCTATTATTAGTCATTTATATTGATCCAGATTTTTCACTTTTAGCAGAATTTTACCTGATGAGAATGATGTATTTTAGTTAAAAGTAACATTTTTCACCAACATGACACACACCTTACAGAATGGACAATGAGGAGAAAGAGATGAAGGGGAACAGCTCAGAATAGAAAGCCAGCGTGGAATTATGTTATCTTTAATATGCTGTCAGAACATATAACAATTCAATTGTACTTCTAAGTAAGTTAAAAACATCTTAAAGAAGTCAGAGAGCATTTACTTACACCAAGGAATAGATGGGAATTAAACAGTGAAAAAGGTTATGTTCTTTCCCAAACACTGATGAATGTGAGACTTGAACTGACTTTTGCTGTCATACTTGGTCTCTGGAAAGTGTCCTCTGTAATAGCAAGGTGCCATATTTAACAAACATCAAATGGCAGAATGACATCTGGGTAATAAAACAGATAAGGAGTCTATCTCATGCACAGGCTGACCTCAAGTGAACTCTGGCATGACCATCAAAAAGTGTGAGGAGGGTAGGCAAGGGGAGAGGGGCAGAAGAGAGGATTTCTTCCATTCCAAGCCATGCAGTTCCATCTAGCTGAGTCTTTGCTGGTTGTCGTCTTCTCCAGCGTCTCCCTTCATCACAAGCTCTACACACTGTAGGTGTGCATACACCATCAGTTCAGAGACTCAACTAAGTTATAACAGGACAAGGACACTTTGAGGGACAAATTCAGCATTCATGGTTGTCATGCCTCCTTCCTCTTTTGTGAAACTGTGGACAGTCCCTTCTGGTGTAGAACCAAAAGATTGAGATGACTGTATTGGGTTTGGTAAAATAGCACCCCTTTCGACTTCCTGAAGCCCAGCAACTAATCTGTCCTTGAGGTTGGGGTTCTCCTATCTGCCCAGTCTCCTATTCACCAGTCTTATAGCAGGCAGGTCAGGCTCCCTTTTTATTTTTTTTTTAAGATTTATATATTATTTTGAGAGAGAGAAAGAGAGAGCGCTCACAAGAGGGAGAAGAGAGACTCTCAAGCAGACTCACCTGATGTGGGGCTTGATTTCGTGGCCATGAGATCTCGACCTGAGCCAAAACCAAGGGTCGGATGCTTACCCAACTATGCCATCCAGGCACCCCTCAGGCTCCCTTTTGATCAATGACTTTGGCATAAGCTACATTCCTATGTAGGGTCCCCTGGTTTCTGGTTGAATCTGCTGTCTGTAGAGCCACCTCCTTCATCCATGAAGGAGACGTCTTGCTCCTTTCTGTGGGGAAGGGACACATGCAAGGCTATAGGGAGAGAACTGTCCTGGAACAAGACCTATATGTCCTCAGCTCATTTTAGACAAAAACAGATGCCCTTGCCATCCTTTCCCAGGGACGGGAGTGTGGGGAGAGCTTGAGCTATTCAAACCCTTCTTGCTATTTCCTTGGAGTTGAGGGAGAAGAGGATACAGGAAACAATATGGAGAAGCCAGTGCCCCTGGAACATCCGAAAGCACAGAAAGCTCCTTCCAAGAAATGCCTGTGTCCCCAGGCAGGAGGACTGCACAGCCCTGCATCAGCCCCAGGACCCTGGGACCCACCACATGCATGAGTGTCCCCTCTCTCTATAATACTTCTCAGGGGCTCAGAACCTGATCCGCTCATTCTTCCTCTAGCCTTTTAGTTACTGCAAAACACTTTGGAGCTCTTTCTGTTCTCCAGGCATAACTGAGGCTTTCCTCCTCATACCATATATTTTTATTTTTTAAAAAATTCTCATTTTGTGGATTCACAAAACATGTTTACTTGTGAAAGATAACCTCAAGAGGATTTTGGTACATTTACAACTCTTGAAGTATTTACGGCTTAGCATGAATAATAATGTAGTGCGTACTTAATGAGTCCTTAACTAGATGCCAGAAATTCTAAGTGCCTTATATTATATATTATATACTTTTTATACATTATATAATTGATTTATCCCAGTATTTCCAACATAGCAAGATTCCTTCTAACATACCTTATTCCCATTTCACAGAAGAGAAAATTGAGGATTACAAAGAATACATAATGGAGTCAGGACTGAAGCCCAAGCCCACGTGACCCCAACATCCATGCCCTGGCCCCTATTCTATATAGTTTCTTGCTCTGGATAACTCTGGCATTGCTGTCTTTGGCATTTCCCTGTCGGGGAGGGTGGCATTTTCTGACATCCTGCAATGAGGACTTAGCCACTGCACAATATGAGACTGTAGTCACAATAATTTAGCGGCTCTGAAATGGTTGTTTAGAAGCCTGGCTAGACTAAATTTTTGTGCTGGTCACCTTTTTTAAGTGGGCGTGGAAAGGGAAAACTGTAAAACCATCCCTTGACGGCCATCCTGGGAAGTAAAATGGCATTTTGAGTAGTCTTTCAATTTCCTTCAAAGCCTTTGTCCCAGGAATGAAAGGTGCTGTTTCCATCGAAAACCTCCTTTCACTTCACTGCCCCATTTCCAGATCCTCTAACATATACAATTAAAGCCATGCCCCTTGGCAGGACCTCAGGATGCTGCAAGCTCCTCTTACAGCCCTCACTGCCTTTCTCCCAAGTTGTGAGTTCTCACTGCTCCTGGGGCACCTGCTGTCCCTCACACTTCGCTTCACTCCTCTCCACCACCTCCATCCCGGACACCCTTATCAGCCCTCACTCAGCACCCTCTTCAGTCCTACGCACTTCACCAGCATGCCACTTTGTAAATCATCTGAAGCCCCATTTTAAATTCATGGATTGCACGTCTCCCCAGCCAAAAAGTAAGGACAGTGGGGATAAACATTATAGTCTTCATATAATGCAGGTATTAGCTACAAGGATGCTGATTCAGGAAATAGAGATTATTTGGTGCCTGGCATAAGTAAGCATCTGTATATTATAACTTTCATACTAATTTTAGCAATTCTTATTTTTGGTGTTTTTTTTTTTTTCATAAAAATATATACACGTGCTTAAAAGGTATTGAACCATGACAACTCTGGTACATCAGGCATGAGTTAAGACAAGCCAGAGAAGACTAGCTCACGTTAAAGCAGTGATTCTCAACTGGGGACAAATATCTGGAGACATTTTTTGGGGGGCCGGGTGCAGGGATCTAGGGGACAGAGACCAGGAAGTCTATTAAACATCCTAAAATGCACAAGAGACACCCTCCTCCCAACAAGGACATATCCATCTCAAAATGTCAGGCATGCTGAGGTTGAGAAACCCTGGTTCAGAAAGAAGAGGGTTATCCCGAGGACAGGTTATCAGCATTGCCTGACTTTGGGGCAGTTTACTGTCCCGAAGCAGAGAATGTTGCTTTTATTTTTAAAACTGAAAACGCCACCATTGGATTCTCAGTCATTTTAACTCAAGACACTTGTGGTGCAACTTGTTTCATCTTTATGTCCAAAATTACGATCTCAACTTTCAAAATTATTTTTAATAATATTTTTGTATGCAATATAGATCAGTTTTCCAATTCTTAAGTATAATCCTCAGGTTAGAAGAGTCCTTAGAAATGATCTAGTTCAGCCCATTTACTTTGCATGTGGAAAAAGTGAGGCCCAGACTGGTCCGGGGACTTTCTAATGGAAGAGGCAGGACCGGATCCTAAGTCCCCTGACCCACATTCCAGTACTCTTTGCAGTATCACAGGATGCAGCCATTATGTAAGTGAGGAGCGCATTCTTCTTTGGGAGATTATTTCTTTCCGAGCTCAGATTTTAGACTCTGTATCCAGCGACTTTGCTCTGTTAACTCGATTCACTAATCTTAAGTCGGAAAATAATGTCCGCAGTAATATATGCCGAAACATTTGTCTTCTGAAGAAACAAGATCACACACTAAAATTCCTTTTTGGAAATGAAAATTCTAAAGCCATCTGGCATTTTTGACTTTTAAACTCACTTAGGTAATACATTTCAGAATACTACCGTGTTTGCTTCAAATAATTATGTTTTTAGCCTTTATCTTTGTTAGATGTTAGTGAATATTTTCTTGGCAAATAGATTATTATAAACATTTAGGTGAGGAAATCTTAATAAAAGTATTTCAAGAATAATCTGAAAAATTGTGTTCTAGGTAATTAACTCTGGTTTTCACTTCATCACCGAGGGAATTACTGGAATGGAGAGGTTAATTAACTTATTTATAATCCTGCAGTATATTAGTGGTAGAGAAAGGATTAAAGTACTCATTTTTCTGGTTTGGTTTGATTTCTTTTGTTTTGTTTAACAAACTAAACTGCCCTTAAATTATGTGTTGGATGGAATTCCCAGTTTGCTGTTCAGCCTACACCTTGTCTGAGGGGTGTGAGCCTCTGAGCTCTCAGACAAATGTGAAAAAAAAAATGAGTAATAAAAATTGATCTCACTATTTCTTAATACTTGCTACTGAGCTAAGTTAATTGAAATATTTATGATGTGAGGGTTACAGATCAAGTTATACCTTTATTCCCCACATTCATATTTAAACTTGTGCCATTTGTCCCAAAGAAGACTCAGTGGAAATGCATGGAGAGATTAGTTTCAGGCAAACACTTCAACTCAAGGAACAACACAAAAAGGCTCCACTAATCAAGGAAAATGTCACTAGTTCCTATTTTGTTTCAAAATAAGGAACAGAAAGGAGGGTGAGCAGACTGGAACTTCTTGCAATGACTCGGTTGGGATTTATAGCAGAAGGAGGAAGTTACTTTCCAGAAGTTATGTTTGAAGTATAAAGAAATGTGTCGCTGGCATATGAATATCAGACAGGATGACAGCGCTATTAGAGGTAGAAATGATGTACAGAATAAATAGCCACTAAATGTAGTGACAACTTTGAGTGACAGATGAAGAATAAAAACGAACAATTTTTCTGATAACATGTCAGGAGACAAATGCCTCCTTCCTTCAGAAGAAAAGGATATGTATGGTTGTGAATTCAGGCAGCCTCCCATCTGGTGAACTTTTTTTGCCCTTACAGAGTTATAATTTGGGCCCAAAATGTAGCAGTCCCTTTGTAGAAATTGTTACCTCTTCACTTCATTGAAGGTTTACAACAGTTTATTCTGACTGTTTCTGTTCAATTTTAACAATGTGTTTTATACTAACATTGTCCTGTCTGGTGCATAATAAGAAATCCAAGAATAGGCTAGGCATTTTATCTTCGGGTAGGCTGGTGACCATCGTAAGTCCAGATGTACTAGTCAGAGCCAATTCGTATGAGTTCTTGCATCAAAGATATGTAACATTTTAGAAGTCAACTGCCGATAAAAT
Organism: Ursus maritimus; assembly: GCF_017311325.1. Classification (NCBI taxonomy): domain Eukaryota; kingdom Metazoa; phylum Chordata; class Mammalia; order Carnivora; family Ursidae; genus Ursus; species Ursus maritimus. Next base: position 27,805,223 of record NW_024424564.1, on the reverse strand, counting down.
GGTAAGAGAATAAACCTTTGTATCAATTTAACTTTGTCCAAAATAAGTCAAGGAGATGATATGGAAAAACTTAGAATATATACACATCTGTCAGACAATCGATAAAGTCTTGCCTTTGCCAACAAAATGAACTTGAATAAATATTATTTAAACTTCCCCCAAGAAATTTCTGGTGTGGATCAAAGAGCAGAAAAGAAAATAATGGGCCTGTACCTCAGGCTACTATGCGCGTAGGTCCCCTGGATAATGGAAATCCTGTGGTGACAGCCTGTCATCATGGCTGGTCTTTTCAGAGATACATTCCTATAGAGGTCCCTCTGACCTTGGGAAAGAAAATATTAATTAGATAGTATGATGTACCGTGATCACTTTTAATTATCCCATGCTATCTGCGAAAACTTGAATCCAGTATTAGACCAATACTTGGTTTCAGCTAAGGAGAAATGGAATCTATTGTATATCACAAGGATCTATGAGTCCAAACAAGGGAAAGGAGGCCTATTACGGAGTTATCCGCCCAGTTATGGGAATTCTCGAGCTCTACAGAAGACAATTTTGATAAATATCTCTCAGGGGGCCTTTTCTATTTTTTTAAATAATTGATTATGGCCATGTTAACATATACTGTTATTGAGGGGATTCTCACTTCTGCCAAGAAATTCCAAGAAATAAGTTGAAGTGTTACTTTCATATGCTATTAAAGTCCACTATTTCTGCATTGAGGTTTCCTATTATGCATCATGGCAATTACTGTTCCACTTAGTGAAATGATTAGAAATGCACTTTGCCCAAATTTCAGTTTTGATATTGGCACAAGGTCAAAACTTCTCTTTGAGAAAACAACACAGCAACTGATGGTTGTTCTTTTAGGTTTAATATTCGAGTTAAGAGCATACAATGGACGAGACAGAGCCCTTGCCAAAAACTCACCTCTTTGTCCTCAGAGCTTCCCCTTCCCTTCTCATCTCCTCAGCAGGGTGATTTCTCTTTGATCCTTCCTCAGCTCCCACCTACTCTTGCCTGCTTAGCATTTGGAAGGACAGATTTGTTGCATGACCGTTCATCCTCTTCCTGACCTTTGGAGTTCACTCGCAGAACCTACATTATGATGTCTTCAAGTCTAGAGCTCAGTGTGGCTGTAATTTATTGAGCATATCCCACAAGCTGGCCACCGTGATAAACATTCGATAGCCACCATTTCATTCAAATGTCATCATAACCCTCTGAGCTATGCTATTCCCTTTGGCCTATGAAGAAACCGAAGTTTAGAAAGGAAGGGAACATGCAAGTAGAAATTCAAAGTCTGGATTCAAACCCAGATCTGCTCATTTTTGCAAGAGAAAAGATAAACTACTCTCTCCCTTCCACAAGGTAAACACTGTAAGAAGAACAAAGGACTGGTTCAGAATGGAGTTGAGTATGTGCCAACTTGGGGTCTTTAAGGTTCCATTTGTGTGACCAGTGAAAGTGAGGCCTTAGGGGAAATGGAGCCAGCAAAATGACCCTTCTTTCAATCTCTGCAAGCATAAAGAGAAAAGAGGATGGGAAACAAAGAAGGATTCGACTTTACAAAACATTGAGAATTACTGATTCTACAGAGGGAGAAACCATTTGAAATGTTAAAAATTTACTAAGTAAACACAAAATATGTCAGCTACTGTTCTATGTACTTCATAAATATTTGCTCATTGACTTCTTATAATAACCTATGAAATGGGTATTATTATTATCTTCACAGATGAGAAAACTGAAATATGAAAGTGTTAAATTCCTTGCCCCAGACATGCAGTTAGTAAAGACAAAATTAAGATTTAAACCCAAGCCATTTGGCTCTAGGCCGAGCACATAAGCACGGTAGTATACTGCCCTTGACAGTTAGAAAAATATTTTCTTCCTTTTTATGGGCTTAGACCAGTGTTTCTCAACCTGGGGCCCAAGATCCCCTGGGACCCTCAAAATTTTCAAAGAGGCTCTCAGGTTCTCGTCAAGAACTTTAAAATTTTATGTTTAGTTCTCTGCTTAAGTGAGGTTTATGCTATAACCAACATGGTTTTCCCATTCTTTGGAAAGGTTGGTTGTTAAGAGCGACCTCGTGTTCAGAGGGGCCTCAAATTCAGGATCTGCCAGCCAGAAAGAAAGGAACAGACGGGACTGGGGTAGGCATCAGGATCTGATACACTACCCACCCTCCAGGTTCTCCTCAGTTGGTGTCCTTTTCATAAAGGCATTCCCCAGTATTCCCAACTGCATTTGCTCTCTGACCACGCATTGTCCTATGTGTGTACCTCTCTCGTGGTCCTTCACTCATGATGACCAGTGTTACCAATCTCTTCATATTGACCAACCGACTTCTCTACTGGAACTGCTTTCAGAGTGCTGGATAGACTGCTGGTCATCCACTCTCCCCTTTTATTGTAACAGAACCTCGAATTTTAGCTGGGTACATTGCCCGGCAGCTAAAAGACCACATTTCTCGGTCTTCCATGCATATATGAGCGACCCATAGGACTAAGCTCTGGCCAAATGAGAAGCAAGCAGAAATGTTGAATGAGACTTACAGAAACTTTCCTTTAAAATGGGACATATTGATAAAGGGGACTAATTCATGTGCTGGGCCAGAATTTATGTGAGAAGCCTCTGTGCCCCCCACTCAATTTTTCTGTGAGCCTAAAACTGCTCTTTAAAAGAAATTCTAATCATAAAAATTTTTAAATGAGAGGTGTGCGCATCTTTTCCTCCTCTCCCCTTCCTGCTGCTGACACAGATGGGATTGCAAAGTTCCTGAACCTATCATGGACCATGAGGTAGCCCAGGGAACAGAAGCCATATGCAGCAGAAAAGCAAGGGAGAAGAAGCTGGAACCCTTCATCAGGCCTGCACTACTCTCCTCCATCCAGACTGCTTTATAAATGGGAGGGAAATATATTTCTTTCTCATTTAACTTGAGGCTACTTTGGATTTTCCTGCGGCGTACACCTGGACTTGATCTTCCGTGGTGTGGAAATAAAGAGAGATGACATTTATTGGTTCTTCACTGAAATATGCAACATGGTTTCAATAGGGAAGATCCAATGGAAAAGCATATTTATTGAATTGAACCTCAAAAACCACTCAGTTCTCCACTGAGATATGCACCAAAGTTCCCTCTAGCCTTCTTGCCCACATCTAATTAAACTCATTCAAAATAAATTCTGTAATTGTTTTTTTTTCCAATCTTTTTTGATTGTAGGTTGCATAATAGGAAAAGATTTAATTAAAATGCTTTATGAATATTCTGTATGCTTAAATATAATTTATTAGCTTTAGAATAAAAGGTGTTATTAAAGTATTGTTTTCTGTCTTTTATTGAAAACATAAGATTTTTAGCTCAGATTAAATCAGCTTTGGAAAGAAGGGCTAACCTGAAAACAAGCCAGCATTTGCAAGACATTTTCTGTAAGAAAATTCTATCCAAGTCTCAAACTTGAGAGTTACAAGGAAATTTTTAGAAGACAACATATTTGTAAACTGGTGGGTAGGGCTACCTATAGACAAATCAGCACGGTAGTTTTTGGATTTTGGGGGGACTATGAAACCTTAGGCTATTCGACTCACTAATTGTTTTACTTTTATCAATTTTAATTAGTGAGTTTTCATCCTGTTAAAACACTGACCATTGTTTTAGCGTTCTTAAATAAACTCTGAGTGAAATCCTATACATATTTTAGACTTCCATATTATACAGGTTAAAAAAAAGTCTTTATATATGTTTAAATTTATAGAATGGAATATTTATAAAACCTCTGCATTCAAATAGAAAATGTTCATTAGTTCGGTAATATTTCTTTTGCATCCCTCACAGAATGATCTAAAAACATGTATTTTCAAGTTTTAACCAGTGTTGTCTAGCGCAAGCTTTAATCGATAATGATCATTGTTCAGAATAACAGTAGTTAATATTCGTTGAATATTTACTATGAAGTAGAAAGCATTTGAAGAGCTTTACATATTTCACAAATAGAATACCAAAATTCAAAAATAATAGCAATATGCTCCAAATGATACAAATAAAAAATAGAAGAACTGTGATTCAAATCCAAGTCAGTCTGACTGAATCCGGTGCCTTTCCACAAGCATACACTAGGCTGCCTTCTGTTAATGACAAGGGGACTATAATTCCATTCTTTCTGTCCTTACATTTGTTTTCAAGTAGGAGTTAATCATATTAGTGCCAAAAGATTTGGCAGCCAATTTCCCAGAATTATGAGAAATTTTAAGTCTTACCAGCATATGGGTAGTACAGTCAATTTGTCCATGTAAGTGAGTATAAAAGCTTGCATGACCCAAATATTGGGTTCTGCCTGATTTGACTACTTTTATATAGATGGAAAAACAAATTACTTCATTATATAAAGGCTGTACTGTCGCTATCATTATTTATCTTTGAGCTTCCTGAGAGCCAAGGCAATTCAAAGCAAATATGATGGGATGTATAATTCTTGTATCAAGACTTTGAGATGAAAAAATTTCTCTGATACCGAACTCTAAAATAAATGTATTATATTGGGTTCATGGAGAAATAAAATCAACACTGTCTTAAATACCAGTTTCACAGCAAAAAGAGAAGTGATATTGTCTGCCTGGCTTTGGGGTCATGCCTCTGTGAGAGCCCACAAGGCAACACTAAAGTGTGAATCGGCAATAGTAATTTTTGCAGACATATCACAGTTAATATCTACAAATATTCTATAGGAATCAAATTTTCATTTCACAGACAGTTACACTGTATGTATAAGAGGTCGAAATACCAAGTTAACTCAGTCAAGCCATAAAATAATGTAGTCATCCAGATGTTTTCCATGATGTCTACTATCCAAATTGGCTCAGCATTTCTTTGAGTCGTATAGTATGGTACAAAATTACACAACGTCTGTGTATCCGATCTTTCCTTTCAGCTCAAAAACCTTACCAGCTACTTATACATCTAAACAAAGCATTCTTTGGCCACCCGGTGCCCTATTCCCTTCACGTAGCTGACACCCCCGAACATGCAGGTACAAATCATTATGTCTCCACGTCCATTGGCGCTTGCCAGCTCCCAGCTCCTCCCTAGGCCACAATCCCAGAGACTGGCAGCTGTAAAGTGCAAGCGCAAAGCCACTGAATTGACCTATTTGTGGAAAGCGCTCGCTCTCCCGGCTTCCAGCCGCAGGGCCCTGAGAGCACACAGAAACCGTCCTCCTGGACGGCTGTGCTAAGAGCGGCCTTTGCCTGCGCGTTTGCTCTGTGAACGAGGTCACTTGAACAAGCCCAGTGGAAGTGCCGTGATGAAGAGTTGTGGTCAGTTTCCTCATTAACACATCACATAAAACACAGAATTATATACAGTCCCTTCTGAGGAGACTTAATTAGACATTTTAAATTCAAAGCTGTCATTACATATTCGACGATCAGCAGCCCCAGACTTAGCTTGGAGAGATTGAGGCCCAAAGGGAAGACAGAGCATAGGACATGGCTTACCTAGTTCACATAGGTACTGAGAAGCTTAACGCTTCGGAAGCACTTGGACTGAAGACAGAAAGCTTTATCTTCTTACCACGACACTGTTAACAGACGTCCATATGGTCCCATCTTCCGTTAACTGGATATAGATGTCATATGCTTTGATGATTATGATAATGGGTGATGTGATTATAGGAGCCTCTCCATAGGGCATTTTGTCCACAAGTAAAATTGTCTATATCCTATAGGAGAAAATGTTTCTCGGCTTGAAATAATTGAATTTTGCCATCAGTGCGTTACAAACTGTGCCTTAGGCTTGTGGTGTGCAAAAATGTCTTTGAGCCTACTGCTTGTCTTAAGAGGTTTCTTTAAAAAAAAAGAATGAAGCTTCCATTTGTACCACATGACACTATCTTATCTATTGTCTAGACTGTGTTACCAGTTCAGATCCTTTACTGTTGGGTGAATTGAGTTTAAAGGCAGATAAAACAAAGCTACAGTTACACTATGTAAGCTGATCTGGAAAAAAAAAAATTTAACAAGAAGTTTACCTACCATGACATTATACACAGTACTTGTGTTCATTTTGCTTAGTTCTAGAAATCGTATATAATTGACGCTCAGCGTGAATGTGAGAATTTTTAAATCACTCCTTTTTTTTTTGAGAACAACAAAGAATCAAAATTTTATGAAGCTTGTTATAGAAGTCCCAGATTATGAAGTAAATAGAAAGGTCAAGTTTTTAGTGCTTTTTTTTTTTTTTACCTGTCAGTAAGGGGGGAGAATGTACAATACCTTATGACTTTGCAATTTTCCTATTAAATTTTTCATTAAAATCTGAGAAAAAATCGAAGTAAAAAATCTGCATTGCTTGCAAATCAATTTCCCTGTAAGAACTATACACCATTCAACCTTTTCGTTGCAACCTGCTATTATCGCTGAAGTATTTCTGTTTGAACGTTGAGCATGGAGCAGCATTTGGCTTCCCCAGTGCCACAGCCATTCTAATAGGAGGTTAAGAGATGAATTTAGGTCTCCCTTTAAACAGAGCGGGTATCGATGCTGTCCCATATATCTCAATGAATAACTGATGTAAAACCTCCTTGACTCCTTTTCCTGGCCACTTTTGAAAAGTGGAAGTCAGCCCCTTCAGAAAAGGTGATCCATTATCTTTGCACTGTAAGCAAAAGACAGATACAGAAACTCTCACAGCTCTCTCTTCACCCATCAAAAGAGAGATGAAAGATCAAGAAGATTGATATTATCTACAGCCTGTTCCATTTTCCTCAAAATGAAAAATACACAGCAGCTCAAAATGAGAAAAGGGTAAATCCTATTACTTTCCAACAAAGTAGCACACCACAAAAGGAAGTGGAAGGGTTTTTTGTTGTTGTTGGAAAAATATCTGCATAAATCCAATAAGGTTTTTCCAAAGAAAATTTGAAAAACTCAAGCTAACACAATAATTAAAAGATATCAGACCTTGACATATATGTAACTGAGGGTGGATACTTAGATTTTTCAGTGACAGAGTCATAACTTTGCCTAAACTTTTTTTTTTTTAATCTCACTTAAATATTCTGAAAGGAATCATGGGGTTGGATTGGAAAGGAAAGATTAAAATTGTGAAAGGAAAAATCCTCATTTCTTTCAAAACACCCTTGACCTGTGTACAGTGCAGGTGGAATCTGCTTCCTGGTACTAGTCATCAGTTGTCTCTCATTGCTTTTCAAAACATAGCTGTGGTATCATTCTTAAAATGTTTTTTATAGCTATGGAGCCTCCGTCTGTTTTACTCCTCTCAGCTAACTCAACTTTAGTATTTACCGTAGGTGGGTCCGTAACTCATGGACCACTTCATCCTTTGCGATGTTTTCTGTTTTTACCTTTATCTCCTATTCCCAACTTTATTTAAAAATCCATTCATCCGACATTGTACTTACGCAGACACCCATGGCCTGGCTAACCAACGGATCCCATTGTGTTGCTGTAGCAGGGGGGTTTTAGGATTTATTTATTTAGGATTTATTAATGTTCCAGATCCTGCAGATGAGGATTGTTTTACTTCTGGAAGGATCAATCAGTGCAGTCCTTATGTGTCATGTTTAATGAAAGTGAAAGCTCCAATCATTTAAAAAGGAATAAACTGAGTTTGGGATCCTAGATTATTTTCTTACCCATCAAAACAGACCACTGTGATCTGCAAATCTAAGAAAATGATTCAAAAATGACTGTTTAATATTAAGTTTCGTTTTCTACAGTAATCCACCATCCATCATTTACTTTCGGGTTTTTAATCTTATCGTGGGTCCCATAGGGCTGTCACACCATTTGGATAGCAAGCAAACAGAGCTATTGTTTTGTCAAATTACTCAATTAATATTAGTACCACAGATAAAGAAGCAATGGTGAAAAAGGAGATAAACTTCAGTATCTACTGGTATACTTCTGTTACATGCACCATCAATTATTTCAATCTTCATTAATTAGTTATATGAGACACAAACATGTGTTCTTCAAGGAGTTGGCCTCATTCTAATTAGATAAGTATGGCTTCATAGGGACCTACTCAGCATATTATATGACTCACATGCAGGGTAGTTTGTAATAACTCCATTCTTTATTATAACCTCACTGTATTGCTAAACCTGAATCTCATTAGGAGGGAAATGACAATGGAATAAAGTTTTCTCAGTATCAGATAGATCATTTTTGGAACAAAGAGAAATAGAAGAATCCTGGGAGAAAGTTCAGAATAAAAGACCATCAAATGTGATCATTTTTCATATGATCTAATGACTTAGTTATACATTAAGCTGGACACTAACAAAGCTTTAAACCTGATGGCAGGTAGTTTTTATTCAGCCTTCAGAGTGATAAGCTGGAGTCATTGCTCTTTTTCACTCTATTAAATATACTCCAGATGTAGGTAAATGAGTTTTTAACTTGTCCAAGCACCCTTTTAGCTTTCAAACAAACAAACAAAAAAATCTTAGGTCTTGCTCCAATTACTATTTAATTTTGGAATCATTACATTATAAGTGTTACTAGTTAATAGAAAAGGCAACCAATATTTTTTAATGGGGGGGTGCTACTTAAGAAAATAAGACTTGTCTAGCTATTTCTCAAGTCACTCTTTGAAATCTAGAGTCTACTCACAACTTGTATTTAGAACCCTGCCACAGTCAAACTCACAGTGGTCCAGGCTACATCATGAGACCCAACATCTTCCTGCACCAAAGGGAATGAAACTTTATCTCAGAGTCTGGGCTGTAAATGATATGAGCCTCCCTGACTTAGGATACAGCTCTACTGAATTGTTTTCTCTGTTGAGTATGACACACACTGAAGGATAAAATTGATTGGTAGCTTCCAGGAGAGAGATATAAATTTCAGATTGCTTAACCAAACCTCAGAAATTCTCTCTGGAAGTCAAATCTCCCTTCAAAGTCTCAGCTACCGATGATTAGCTGGAAGATTAAGACGCTAATAAGTTGATCCTAGAAGACCAATTAAAATGGTATTTATTTTTCCTTTTTTGTCAAAAAGATAAAAATGAAACCAAAAGATAAAATGGCCCATTTTAGACTCTTTTTCCACAGAAAGATTCATTACAGTCATTCTCAATTTATTTTAAATTTTAAGGTAGTACCCAAAGAAATATGTATGTGGTATATACTATATACATATCAGATAAGTCACATAAAACAACACCCGTGTAACCATGTTAAAAGCACACTGCAACCTGTCTCCAAAGAGCAAATGGAAACAACATCCAAACTTTTTAGCAGAGTTTACAACTCCCTGCACGTTTTGGCTTTTGTCTTTGCAGTTTTGTGCTTTACTTCCTGCTTTATTCCTCCTTACCCTGCAAAATCCAGCCCATTGCTCTCTCGTTCCTGCAACCATATGTAACCCTCTTTTCACCCTTCCCTCTTCCTGGAACGCTCACCTTTCTTCTCTTTGGTGGGTTACTCACCTCTTGGAACTCGGCCTCAGTACCACCTTCCCAGTCGGGCCCTTCCTGATAATTCGTCAAAAGTGGGAACCCTCCTTGTTAGCTTCCATTCAGCCTCTTGTTTGTGTTTCTCTTAACACTTACCATAACATGTCGCTTTTCCATTTATTTGCCCTTCATCCGATCACATGCTCCATGGGAAAGGAATCGAAACGTCTTGTTCTATACTGTATCATGGTTACCTATCACTGCCCAGGCCCTTGGAAAATTTGTAATAAACATTTGTTCAGTGATGCCGAAAAAGAGGTCATAAGAGGAAAATACCTTATTTCTTTATGTTGAGATGCCATTTCTTTTTTAACGCGAATACTAACTGGTAAATCGTGCCCTCTTTTACTACCATAAAAAACGAAGTCCTTCTGAAGTAGTTCATTCCATAAAGTTAGTTTAAACTGTTCCAGGGACTCCCTATCACCAGTGAAGGGAAGTTGGAATTCCTGAGACCGACACAGAAGGCCTCCAGAACCAGCCTCCGCTGCCCGGCCCGGTGCTGTCTCCCTCCATTCCCCGCTGCCCTCGTCATGCTCTCGCAATGGCAGGCTGTGCCAAGCCCTGTGCCTGGGACAGAGTGGGCACTGCGCAAATATTTGATGAATCAACTGCTGGCAGGCTCCCTGCACACACCTGCCTGTTTTGGTGGTGTCAGCTGAACTGGAGAGCTAGGCAGAGACCAGATCTAAAAAGATCTCCGTATGACGTGTTAGGAATTAAAGTCTTTCAAGCGAGGAGAAGCTGGAGGGGCTCCGAGCAACGCAGTGACCTCAGGGAGGGACCGCTCAGAGGAGTGTGCCTTGTGCGTCCTTCCCGTGTCGGCATCACTTCGCATGTCTCTGAAGAGGTGACTTAGCCCACTACGAGGGTCAGGAGCAGACTCTGGAAAGGAGTTCTGGTTGGCAGTTTCCCCTTGAGTTACCTCTGGTACACTCTCGGTTCTGTCTTTTATGGAGCACGTAAGTTTTGAGTAACTTCCAAAGCCACCCAAGTAAAAATAAATCAAGAAGGATTGTGTTTTACACTCCACTTCCCTGTGTGTCCTGAGGCAGGAAAAAAAGCCAGCTCGGGGGTCTGTATCTTTCCAAGTCATTTGTCTGTGAAACCCCACTGAACTCACAGGGCTTTTCATTAAGATATATTTTCCAAAGTAAAATAAACATAGGAACAAACAAACAAACCTCCCCTTTTGGGTACAAGTAGTTCTGAACTTATGGTGTTTGTTGAAGTATTGTATACTGAGAGCGTATTGCTAATGTTTGTGTTGGTAATGGTTACATGTATTTGAATAAGAAATGCCAGGGTAAATTTTATTATCATCATCAAAGAACTCAGGAAGAAACTTTTCTGAGAGTCTTTTGATAACTTCTTGATAATAAATATGCACTAAATTAATCACGGATTGCTTATTTCCTCTGTGGTAAGGCGTGTTACCTGATGTCTGGGCTGCTTTTTTAATAGCTTAGGTATTAAAACTTCTTTGCGACTGAGTGTCAGCTGGGATCAGTTTTACTCATTTGTCAAAATAATCTCAAGCTAATTTGACAGCATAAACACAGTGTGTAAAAAAGAGGAAGGTACATTGTTCTTTAGAGATATCAGGCAGCTATGCAGCGGTGAGGCATTACATTTCTATTTTTTTCTAAAATGAATTCCTACAACTTTCATAAAATCTGAATTAAAAATCAGAGCTTTCCAAAACTTCATGAAATAATCTGCAGGCACGGACGTGTTGATAGCCTCTGAGCCAAGAAGAACAAAGTTATCATCAAAACAGGTTACATTTTGGAATATTCTAACATCTGGGCATCCAGTTGGACATAGTATCGGTACACCTCAGCTCTGCACACTCAGTGCTCGGAAGCGGACCAGTATGAACGAGAACTAGAAGCAATCAGAAGTTTGCAGGAGCGGGCCAGGCACCATCTGGGCTCTGTAGGAGGACTGGTGGGGGAAGAGGAACATGATGGCATATGCTATGAAAGTACAGATTGTAAAGAAGGGTAGCACCCTTGTTTTGCAGACGAGTTACTACATTTATGTTGCAAAACAGCCCTCTAAGATTTTGGGAGAAAGAAAACACTGTGGTTTCAGGTTAGCTGCGTGGCAATACTTTCTTAAACCCAAGGGGTAGGGATGGGAGAGGGAGTGTGCATCTATTATAGCCCGGGAGGTATAAATCAGTGTTCATGGGTGTAAATCTCTTAGCCGTTGAGTAACTCTTCAGGGAGGAACCATGTCTAAAATGTCTCTGCATTCCCCGCAGAAATGCAATGCTGGGCATGTGAGAGGGGCAGAAGCACTGTATTTGGGGCTCAACATCTGGGTTTAATTACCATCTGTGTTTTTCTAAGAAAGTCGACCTCTCAGCCTAACTTCTCATCTGCAGAAGAGAAAAGGGGTGGGGGGTGGGGGCTGTTAATGGCAGTCCAGCCTGGTTTTTTTTAGGGTTTTTGTCAGAATTCATAGATTAATGCATGTGAAGATGCTGCATGAGCTGGTAAAAGCTGATGGTGTTACACCTGGAGCACAAGAGCAGCAAAAACTTGTTGATACACTGCTTTCTTGATTAGGATTTATTCATGACTCATCTATGGAAGGATTCCTTTCCATTTACTTCAGAGTTTCACAACCTCAGCCCTATTGACATTTCAAACTAGATAATTCCTCGCTTGGGGGGTGGGGGGGACGAGAATGGGAGGGTTACAGGTGCCGATTCCCAAAGTTTACAAATGAAACATCCTACTACCTCTACCCATTAGATGCCAGTAGCAACCTCTCCGCCCCACCCCCAACCCCTGCCATGAGTTGGGACGACCAAAAATGTCTCCAGTCATGGCCAAATGTCTTCGGGAATAAGGGTGAGAGTGTCCCCCAGTTGAGACCCACTGATTTAATTGAGAGACAAAAATCTGAAAAAGCCATATGAGTTTTGTTTGATCGTAAATGATAACCAGTGGTAGTTATCTGTGATTACTCTATAGAAAGCACTCTGTTAAGCTATTTACCTGTATTAACGCATTTAATCCTAGAACAATGAGGTGGTTCAACCCATCTTCACTTTACTGATTGAGGCTTAAAGGTTTTAGGTGACTTGCCCAGGTTCAAAGTTATGTAAAGGACGGCTTTGTGTCTGGATCCTGCTCTGTAGGATTCCAGAGTCTCTGCTCTTAACCATTCCTGCTATGCTTTCTCACAAGAGATAAGACGATCAAAACAGCCTCACTCTCTGCCGAACGTTTGACAACACTTGCTGGGCAAACCTGACTTTAGACCTCAGTAGGATTAAGCATGCAGCCAGCAAAGGGCTATCGCGCTTGGTAAGTATTATTTACGTGAGCCACAGAACTAGACAAGGCATAAAAAAGTCAGGAACGTCTGAAGGAAGAGAGGCAGCAAGTCCTAACATATTCGTGCTTAACCATGTAATTCCATAGAAACTAGTTTTTGTGGGGAAATTATATTTCTTTGTAAATACTTACATTTTTTACTTCAGTGACCTAGAAAGAGATGAAGCTGTCCAAAAGGAGGCAAAATTGGTAAGGATAAGTTGACTAAAGTACACATTGCTTGACAGATACGAGTGCCCAAGCTTTTCTATGGGATCAGTAAACTTAGGCCGAGTGCTGTTACTCATGAAGCACCTACGGGGTTACGTCTTGCCAAGTACTTAACAAAAAGTTCACGACCAATGACTTAATATCTGGAATCCAAACTCTTTCAAAATACAGAAGCTGCTGCTATTAGTCCCAGTTTCTGGACCCGAAAATGTATACATGATAAGCAATATGTGTCAAGTCGCAGAAGTCAAGAGAGGGCAAAAGGAAATTTTAATTACAGAATGATGGACAACTCGGACCATCCCACATGGCCTGTCAAGCCTTAACGCCACTGAAAGGAACCTGGATAGCCAAGGTATTCCATTGCTTAAGAGATCCAACACTAGGGGATGATTCCTTCTCAGCTGACCGGAGACAAGATTGCAACTGCTAATTCACTCCAAGGAAGCCTGATTTCATTTCCCTCCGACTTCTACTCTGCTCCCCAAAACCAACCAGAATTCCCAACTCCTACAATTTGATACACATATGTCTTTCCTCAAATAATCATCTGGACTCTTACTAATGGGAGAAGCATTTCTTTCTACCAATCATAACACACAGTGTTCCCACCAGGGGCAGCAGACCTGGTACTGAACCCATCAGAGGTTTAGTCTGAGCACAGCCGGGCAGGGCACAGTTACAGTCTTGTTCTCAGCGTCAGCAGTTAGCCTCCCATTGTCCAGTGGGCGCACGCCGCACCGCCTCCCTTGTACCTTGAGAGAGATTTTGGGAAAGCGCCTGACTCTGTGTCTGCTCCCCAAAAGACGTTCTACATGTGGTAGTTTTATTGGGCCATGTTGCCAATAAACATCTGATTCAGGCCAAGCATCAGGTGCTGAGTCAGGATTTTTTCCCTTACAAAAGACAGAACCCAACCCCATTTGTTTAGGCAAAACAGACAAGTTATTATCTTCCCTACATGAAAAACTTCAGGCAGGAGCAGGACTAAAGTACATTCGGATTCTGGGACCCTCCCAAACCAACTACACAGCCCTTTTGAGTTACAAAGAAACTTCTCATGTATTGGATTGTTTTTAAAAAAAGAAAAATTTTTTTTGAACCCTAAGAGGTAGGCAAGACAGGTGTTCTCTTCATTTTCTGGATGCTAATTAAATGATGTCCGCAAGGTCTCTCAGCTAGTAAGTTATATGGCTGATGACTAATTGGCCCCAGGAATCCTGAATCCTAAACACAGTGCATCTCCCAATATAGTGTATCTTGAAAGTAAACTACCAGACAAGCTCCTTATCCTCAAGACACCCAATTAATAGTGAAAAGGGACAAAAAGAATCTGATGTCCTTAAAAGCACTTTTTTGTGAAGAATTATTCAGTGTTTTAATAGCACTACTTCATTTTCTTTTTTTAAAAAATATTTTGTTTATTTATTTTAGAGAGAGAGAAAGAGGGAGCAGGGGGGCATGGGTTGAGGGGGTTGAGGAGCAGAGGGGGAAGGAGGGAGAGGGAGAAAGAATCTCAAGCAGACTCCATGCTAAGCACAGAGCCTGACACCAGACTCGATCTCATGACCCAGAGCTCATGACCTGAGCCGAAACTAAGCGCCAGGTGCTTAACTGACTGAGCCACACAGGTACCCCTACTTCATTTTCATAAGAGGAATTCTACAGGACTGTTTCCTGGAACTCCTACTAAAAGTGTGCACAAAGGAGAATTTGACACTTTATTTTGTCCCAATCATACTAAGCAGACAAATGGACTAAGGACCATGTCATTATCCTCAGTGTATTACTGTCAGGAGCTACCTGCAGCAGTACTCACGGGTACCTACCTAGGCCTAGGCCGGTGTGCAGCGAGAAGCCCCGCGTGTCTCAAAAGAAGGAACTCCATTTTGCTCACCATCATATCCCCGACAATAAGCATAATTTTGGTTGAATTAATGGAAAACAAGTTCTAATGAGTCATAAAATCTGAGGAATGAGTAGAGAAAAAATGGAACTCTGTAGACTTTTATGAGAGCCATGGCTATAGATATTATTCTTTTTTGAAAGTATAAATGAAAATCATTTCTTGAAATTCTGATTAGATATAAATGAAGATTACTAACTGATGAAGGACACATATAAATTATCCTACTATTGTGGAGCTGTATAAAGTTTCAATAGAACTAACATGGAAAGGTACTGCTCCTATCACCTTTGCTATGGATCCCATCCCCCCTCCCACACCTGGGGCTTTCTGCCATCAACTATCCACTCTTCACTTATAGGTTTGCTCAACAGAAAATTATAGATGTCAGTTCCCATAATAAAACAATTCTGCCTCCTTCGTGTGTCCCCCTATAAATAACTACTGCTTTCCTTCCTCCCTCTCAGAACCCGAAGTCTAAACTCATGGTCTCCCAATTCTTTTCCCTCATTCATTTTTCATACTGACTCAGTTTTAACCACCTCTGTTCTGCTCAACTTGTCTTGATACCATATACCAATTTCAGATTCCGAAGCATTCTTTTTATTCCTTATCTTACTTGACCTCTCTCTGGCATTTGACATTGTAAACTAGTTCTTCCTTAAAACTCTCCCCTCTGAAGGCCACATTCTCTGGATTTTCCCTGTGTACCCATTCTCACGTAGATTAGCTCCCTCCCTACCATTCTCCCTCCTAAAAGCTACTATTCCTCAAGGTTCCATTGTCAACAACCTTTCCTATCTACATACTTTTTAAGCAAATCTTATCTATACTTATGCCTTCAATGACTATCAATGATTTAATGTCTCCCAAATCTTTGTCTCCACATTCCTGAACTTTAGATCAATGAATCCAGCAACAATTCAGCTGCCCACAGACATTACAATTTCAATGTGTCCCAAATCAACTGTACTGGATCAAATCCCACCAACCTTCACCTCACTTACTCCCTATCCCCATGAAAACCAGTATTATCCACTCCATTGCCCAAGTTGGAAACCTTAATCATTCCAGAGAGCTCTGCCAAATTCTCTCTCAATTCAACTTTCTAAACGTTTCTTGTATTTGGCCCATTTTTCCCATGCTCACTGACACTCTCAAAATATTTCTCCCAGTTGTTATGACAAAACTCCTTACCTGGTCTGTGTGCAATCCTATCAGCTTACCTGCCCCTGTTTCCCCATCACCACCATAGATTCATCTCTTAAGTAGCTGTCAGAGTCCATTCCAAAAACCACATCTGATCAAGATATTTCTGTGCCTAAAATGTTTCAATGGTTCCCCATTGTCTTCAGGATGAAATTTTAACTCCACACCATGTCTCTCTTACAAGGCCCTTCATTGTCTGCCTCCAGACAACTTCTCCTGCCTCATCTCACAGACACTTCAGTTTATCTCTGTATCGATAACTTTAATATGAAACAGACCTTTGACAGGCACCTACTGAATGAGTAAATGAATGAATGAACTCTGAGAAGGATGTCTTTAGATCTTAAAAAATGTTATATGGCTTCTTTTTATCTTCAACAAATAATAATTTTTATATAAAAATTAATTCCATACCTCCTTTGTTTTGAAGCTTAACATGTATCATCCAGAAAATAAGGCCTTAAATTTGCTACTCTTTTTAGGAAATACATCTTCTAAAGAGAGCTTTAATAAGATATTTTAGAATACCCTCCCAAATATATGTGGAATTCCTTAACTTGTAAAAGAGTTTTGTTCCAAAAATTCTTTTATAACTTGGTTCTGTGAAGCTTGGAATGCATTTTGTCATAGAAACAATGTTTTATATATTTTATTTAATTTAGGTTTAAACTATTTTAAAAATGATTTAAGTAGTATATAATAAAATACACATGTCATAAGCTTTTAAAATAATGAAAGAAGGCCTATAGCAACATATATGGCCTACGGAAAGTAATTATATTATAAATCCCATAAACCTACACTAACCCAAAACCAAGTAGAAATTTAACTGAGAATCCTATCAGCTAATGCAATACAAAAGAGAGAAAATATAATGAAGGCTTTTTCTTCTTTTTTACCTCATTTTTACTTTTTTTAAGCTTCTTTTTTGCTTCTCATTGTCTAATAAGATGGCATATACTAATTCAGCAGAAGACTTTTTTTTTTTAAGATTTTATTTATTTATTTGACAGAGAGAGAGACAGCCAGTGAGAGAGGGAACACAAGCAGGGGGAGTGGGAGAGGAAGAAGCAGGCTCCTTAGCAGAGGAGTCTGATGTGGGGCTCGATCCCAGAACGCTGGGATTCACGCCCTGAGCCGAAGGCAGACGCTTAATGACTGCGCCACCCAGGCGCCCCAGCAGAAGACATTTTTGTACGAAACTCTCAGAAGAAATTTTTGACATGGAATCTTATAAAAGGAATATTTAATAACCTAGTAGGCAGAGCTGGTTTAATAGAAAAGCAAAGATATCATGCATATGACCCATTCTCAGAGAAACCATTGATGAAACTGGTAAGACATTTAATTATATTCCAAAGGAGGCTTTTCCATAAGTAATTCAAGTAATATATACCTATCTTTCTGATGCTCTAACTTGATATGGAATCAACACTAATCATAACCAACACATATCACTTAGAGTGTGTTCACATGCATTATCTCATTTAACCTTCAAAAAAAACCGTAGAGGTCAGTATAATCACTGCCATCTCCATTTTACAGATCAGAAAACTGAGGCAAAGAAGTGAATGACTTACAGAGTTCACACAGCTACATTCCCTTTTTCTTTCTCAGATATTAATGATCTCATTCGGGATTTTAAAGGGAGTTGAATAGGACAGATTTTGAGTTTGAGCTCTCTGTTGACCTTAAAATGAGTTGGTCTACTCTTACCTTTTCAATGTTACCCTACTCTATTTTCTTCAATGCTCACTGAATTTCTTTATATGCATCTAACCAACCAAATTTGTTCCCCACATTAGGGTTTTACACTTGAGAAAAACCCTCTCCCAAGAAAATATTTTACCTCTTAACGCTACGTAGGACACATTTCCAAAAATCTTTATGTGACTGATGCTTTCATATAAATCAGGTCTCAGCTCAAAAGTCACACAAGTCCCTCCTGGCCACCTAATCTAGAGAAGCCTACTCCGACACTATCGCTAGATTTTATTTTTAATCATTTATTAGGAGTTCATTTATTCTCTTTGCCTGACCTTCAGAGCCGTGCTGTCTAATAGAAATATTACATGAATCAAGCCACAAGTGTAATTTTAAACTTCCTAGTTGCCTCACTAAAAAATGTGAAGAGAAACAAAGCTAATTTTATAAATTGTATTTAACTCGATATATCTAAATATTAACATATCACTGTGAAAACAATAGAAGATTAATGAGATATCTTGCATTCCTTTTTTCATGTTGAGGATTCAAAATCTGGTATGTATTTTACACTGGCAGCACACTACATATCAAATGAGACACATTTCAGGTGCTCAGTATCTTCGCGTGGCTAGTGGCCACCATACTGGACAGCACAATTTAAAATATAAACTGTTGCTCACTGGTGTATTTCCAGAACCTAGCCCGACAGTGCTGGGCTCTTCATGTATTCAATACGTTTTTTGAATAAATGAATATTGAATGTATGGGCTATATCCTATTGGTGCCAAATTTGCAGGTGACAAAGATTAACATTTTCTTGTATTATTTTAGGTGAATCAGGCCAACTTTACTTAGCTTTTTTTTTTTTTTTTTTGAACAAGGAAACAAATACGTGATGCTAGATAGCTGGACACTATCTCACAAGTACATCCCTTACGGTGGTCATCCAAAAGATATCTACATCCTGACCTGAGAAACCTATAAATGTTGCCTTATATACTAGAACAAAAGGACTTGGCAGATGTAATTAAGTCTTAAGACTTCAATGCAGTCCTATCTTGAGATGGAGAAATGATCCTGAATTATCTAGGTGAACCTAAACATGATCATAAGTACCCTTATAAGAGAGAAGCAAGGGAAATCTAACCATAAAAGAGGAGAAGGTAATGTGACCACGGAGGCAGAGCTCAGAGTAATGTAGCTACAAATCACTGAACACCAGTAGCCACCAGAAGGTGGGAGAGGGAAGGAACTGACTCCCCTGCGGCCTCTAGAAAGAATACAGCTCTGCTGACATGCTAATTCAACCAGGGAAACCGATTTCAGATGTCCGGCCTTCAGAATTGTAAGAGTCAATATGCGTTGCTTTAAGTTCCTGATAATTTGTTACAGCAGTCATAGGAAACAAATATACCCACTGATTTTTTTCAAGCTACCTCCATAGGAGATATAATTCTCTGACACCTTGCAAAAATAGCCCCAATCTCCACTCCCTTCTGTATACCTGTCCCTTTGCAATGTGAATTAGCAGCTGTTCTCATTAAGAGGTTATAGTTGGTTTCTCCACCCTATCTGTGCTTTGACTAATAGAATGCGACAGAAGCAATGTTCTGCCAGCTCCTAGTCTAGGCCTCAGGAGGTCTTGCAGGCTTTCTCCTTCTTACCTGGAACTCTTTGCACTTCCATGTGAATAAGCCTGTTCTAGCCTGCTGGATGAACCCAGGTGTCTCCCATTGCCCAACCTTACAGAGAACCATCTGTTGGACATGCAAATGAATCATTTTAGGCCAGCCAACTCCCCATTCAGCTGCCAGCAGCTGACTGTAGACAAATGAGCAATCTTTATATAGACCAAAGGAACTTCCTAACTGAGCCTCGCCCAGATTGCCAAACTGTAGAATTGGGAGCCTGATAAATCCTTGTTGTTCAAAGCTACTAACTGTTGATTGAGGTAGCTTGTTACGCACCAGTAATTAACAAATATATTCCCATAAAGCGTATTCCTTCTACATGTGTTCAACTCTGCCATACAAATTCGGAGGAGTTTGTCAAAAAAAGAGCTATTTATAGTCTCACTTGGGGCCAGCACCAACTACTCCATTTCCTACTGGAACTCTACAGAGCTAAAATTTTCTTACAGAAGCAACATTTCATCATATTGAGTATCTCAGGGAATACTTGACGAAGTTCAACTGCTCATCGTACGTGACAGTAGGGGTAATACAGCCCTAGAATTTCAAGGTGGGTGTAGCTGACCTAAACATTTATTAAATACCTTGTTTCCTGCCAAATAAAATTTTGAGTGATATTAAATCCTTTTTGCCCAGGACAAACGAATTACTTGTAAAAGATGCCTCTGATAACTATAAGAACTAAACTGTTGAATAGGTAATTAGTCTGATCAATCTGAATCCTGAAGAATAGCTATCAAAAATCACGATTCTAATTTTGGCACAGCTGATATGAAATTGCATTTTCTGACAATAATCAACCACTCATTTCAGTTAGTTCTTATTCTTAGTCCTGAATAAGAATAAAACATGTCACCAGAATAGAAGAGGATGCTAGTAGTATCCCCTTTTTCTAAGGCTGGGAGATATGCACTCAGTTTATCGGGGTGATATTCAGATAGGCAGTTAAGAGATACCAGGATATGACTTGTATACCAATGCTTAAAACTGAAATCCAGTGAAAAACTGACACTTGACTAGCAGCCCAGGCTGCAGACTGTCCCAAACGGCTTGCTAAAATACCTATGAAGGCAAAAGAAAGACAAAAATTGATGACAACAAAAACTATAACTGACAGCTATCCCACCACCAGAAACAGAAAATTCCATTAACTGCGGGAATGAGGGAGATGAATTGTAAATCGTAATCAGCAGCCACTTTAAATAGAGAAAGTTGACAACATAAAGAATATAGGATGAGCTTTCTTTCACTGTGTATCATGCAGATCAAAGACTCAGGATCAGTACTTGCCAGAATGCCAGGCAATGGATGCTATTCGGGACTCAAATAACCTTTGGAAGGAGAGATTGTGCTATACCCCAACCAGGCCCTCATCATTACCTTCATTTCTTTGGAGAATGAGACTCCCAAAACACAAAAAGTGTGTGTGTGTGTGTGTGTGGACAAAGAGGAGGAGGAGGTTGTGGTAACAATTGATACACTGCATGCTTGAAAACATCGCTTCAACAAGTAAGGTACTATGGGCAGAAATGAAAATAAGAACAATCCTGGGGGCGCCTGGGTGGCTCAGGTGGTTGGGCCTCTGACTGTGATTTTTGGCTCAGGTCATGATCTCATGGATCCTGGGATCTGGCTCTGCGCTCCGCAGGGAGTCTGCTCAAGAGTCCCCCTCTGCCCTTCCTCCAACTCGCGCACGAGCTCACTCTCTCTCTCTCAAATAAATAAATCTTAAAAAAAAAAAGAAAAAGAAAAAAAAGAACAATCCTGTTAGTGAAATATGGGGAGTCTAGTTTTGCTTTTCCTCCCTGTGTTCAAACAACAAGTATCAAACAATAGATACTTTGAGGGGCATAGAATGCATCTCAATCCAGTCAACTTGCAGCACTTAAAAGAGTCTAGGACTTGCGAACATTAATTTGCTCCCCAACTGGAGATCTAAAAAGACAACAGTACTGACAAGCAATAAGCCATAAATCAGATAAGAAGCCAGCCAAAGACCCTATCTATTGGCAAACACCTTGTAATAGGATGAGTAAGCAGAAAACAAACACGAGGGCATATGTCATTCTTTAGCACAAGGGAAATTCTTGTCACAATGGAAGAAAAAGAAAACTTCTACAAGTGTTTTCAATAGGATTCACAGAAGATTAAAAAAAAAAACCTTTGAATTAGGATTAGAATTCAAAAGGGGTGATAAAAAGAGAATTGGGATCAGGTCATATTTAAATGATACTAGAAATGAAAAGCCTAAATTAAAATAGAAGGCTGTAATAAACCTTCATTACCAAAACCGAGACAAAAAAGATACTGAATTAGTGACCTGAAGGTCAAAATTTAGAAGCCTTTTTCAAAAATGAAAAGAAAAATATGTAAAATATGATAATGATAAAGTCCAGAGAATAGAAATTCCATGAATGGCTAAATCAGTATTATTGAAGAATCCTGAACCAAAAGAGCAAAATCAAAATTGAAAATGTAATAGAAGAAAATTTTAGTGACTGAAATGAAGAAGTCAGTCTTTAAATTTAAAGGGTTTTCTTTATATTATAAAAATAATGGAAAAGGAACCATTACAAGACACACTGTAGCAAATTTTTATTATAAAGTTGAATAAATCCCTATAATTGTTCACATAGAAAGAAACAGATTTACAAAAATGGAATAAAATAATTTGGCTTCAGAGTTCTGTGCAATATTGAATATCTTAAGACAGCAATGTGATATTTGTAGTTTTAAGTGGCAAACTTTGTATCAGCCAAGGACTCATTCATGTGTGGAAGCAACAGAGGAAATATAGAAAATATAGAAGCCACATGGCTTAATTTATTTTTTATTTTTTTTATTTTTTTTTAAAGATTTTATTTATTTATTCGACAGAGATAGAGACAGCCAGCGAGAGAGGGAACACAAGCAGGGGGAGTGGGAGAGGAAGAAGCAGCCTCATAGCAGAGGAGCCTGACGTGGGGCTCGATCCCATAACGGCGGGATCATGCCCTGAGCCGAAGGCAGACGCTTAACCACTGTGCCACCCAGGCGCCCCACACATGGCTTAATTTAAAAAACCAAAAGACAAAACAATAAACAAACAAAAACAGAGTGGGTACTAGCAATGAGCTTAAGTCAAATTAAACATGAATTTATTTAAATAATTACAATTATTGCATAGAAGTAGAAGCAAAAAATCAAAAATAATTATTAATAGAAAACTAGTAATATTTAATAATCTATTTTTTTATTCTAAAAAAAACTGGGCAAGTTACAAATATATATCCAGAGATACTCACAAGATTATTGTTTATAAAACCAAAATATCTGAATCAACCTAAATAGTCATCAGTAAACATGAGTTTACATAAATTGTAATATATCCATGTATTAAATATGAATGTATTAAATAGTTTAAAAGAAAATATAGGTCTGTGTGTTTATTGAAATAGACATGTGCATTAAATATTACACGTACATGATTCCATTTCTTCATTTAAAAAATATGTGTGTGTGTAAGAACATAGGAAGCTATCTTAGCATGTGTATCCCTAAGTGTTGACAGTATTTAGGTAGAATATGGATGATCTTTGTTTTCTTAGTCATTTTCTGCTTTCTCAGAATTTTATATACTGCACAGCAAAGCTACATAGACAAAATTCTTGAGAGTATCAAGAAGATCTCTTAGAATTTTTTCAAGACTTTGTTTACCACATCATGTATTTTGTAATATCTACTTTTTCTGAACTACCAGCATCAGATTAAAACTTTCTTATTTAAAATTTTAAAAAGAGACTGTACTAAGAAGCAACCCACAACTTAAACAAATAGACACTTGGTAAATAATGACAATGAGAACCCCCTGAATCAAAAACATCAGATGCTTTCCACAGTGTCATGTAAGAGGCAAGTTTACTATTGTAATTTATTATTTAATTAAAAAAAAATAACTAAGCATTAAGTTCAAGAAGTTAGAGCATAGAAATCAGAAAAAATAAATTAATAATTGATTCAAAAGTATTTGAAAAATAAACTAATTTCTTGTGAATATAATAAAAGAAGTATACAAATTGACAAAATTAGAAATGCAAATAAGATACTCTAATTGCAGAGAATTTTTGAAACTGTATTATAGCACGTACAACTCTGCACTAGTTACTTATAAAATCTTGATAAAGTGAATTATTTTTGTGAAAAATTTAAATTCCAAGGTTGACCCAAGTTCACGGAGAAATCTCACCTAGAAGCAAAAGAAAGAAAACGCTTGAGGAACAGTTGATTTCCCAACAACTTTGCTTGCTTGCTTTTTTTTTTTTTTTAGAAAAAGCTATCGCCATGTTATACAAGCTGCTTCAAATCATAGAAAAGTCTGGACCCACTTCATCTTATGGTAGCATAACTGTCCTCGTAGAGTGTCAGTTTGTGAGCAGTTATTGTGAGTCATCAATAAATATGTGTGCCCGCACAATTCCTCTCTGTCACATCGTACTCTGGTCTCAAGTGACGAAAAATTGACATTCATTAGTAGTTATATCAAACCCAAGTCATCATGGAGATTTATTATAATCCTTTTAAAAAAATAAATAAATGATGTATTTCTTCTACAGCTGGATTTGGGTGATACTTTCATAACTGTATAAATTACTAAAATTCATTGATTTGCAATGGATGAATTTTATATCTCAACATATAGTCTGCCTAAGAGAATCAAGCTAAATAAAGAAACTCCTTTTTTTAAGTTTTTTATTTTAATTCCAGTACAGTTAACATACTGTATTATATTAGTTTCAGGTGTACAATCTAGTGATTCAACAGTTCTATACATGACCCAGTGCTCATCATGATAAGTGTCCTCTTTAATCCCCTTCACCTATTTCACCCATCCCCCCACCCACCTCCATTCTGTTAACCATCTTTTGTTCTCTATAGTTAAGAGTCTGTTTCTTGGTTTGTCTCTCTCCTTTTTTTTTTCCTTTGCTCATTTGTTTTGTTTCTTAAATTCCACATGTAAGTGAAATCATACAATATTTGTCTTTCTCTTGCTTATTTCACTTAGACTATACCCTCTAAATCCATCCATACTGTTGCAAATGGCAAGATTTCATTCTTTTTTATGGCTGAATAAAATTCCATTGTGTATATATATCACAAATTCTTCATTCATTTACCAATGGACACTTGAGCTGCTTTCGTAATTTGGATATTGTAAATAATGCTGCAATAAATATAAGGGTACATATATCCTTTTGTATTAGTGTTTTTATATTCTTTGGGTAAATATCCAGTAATGCAGTTCCTGAACTGTAGGGTCGTTCTCTTTTTAATTTTTTGAGGAACCTCCATACTGTTTTCCACTGACTGCATCAGTTTGCGTTTCTACCAACAGTGCAATAGGGTACCTTTTTCTCCACATCCTCACCAACACTTGTTGTTTCTTGTGTTTTTTATTTTAGACATTCTGACAGGTGTGAGGTGGTATCTCATTGTGGTTTTGATTTGCATTTCTCTGATGATGAGTGATGTTGAACATCTTTTCATGTGTCTGTTGGCCATCTGTATGTCTTCTTTGGAGAAACATGTGTTCATGTCTTCTGCCCATTTTTAAATCAGATTATTTGTTTTCTGGGTGTTGAGCTGTGTAAGTTCTTTACATATTTTGGATACTAACCCTTTATCAAATACATTGTTTGCAAGTATATTCTCCCATTCCGTAGGCTGCCTTTTAATTTTACTGATTGTTTCCCTCGCTTTGCAGAAGCTTTTTATTTTGGTGTAGTCCCAATAGTTTATTTTTGCTTTTGTTTCCCTGGCCTCAGGAGACAATTTTTTGTTGTTTTTTGTTTGTTTGTTTGTTTTGTTTTTAGTAAAAATTTTCACATGTTTCAGTATGTTGGTCTACTCAGGCTGTAATAACAAAATACCATAGACCAGTGGTTTACACACCAGAAATATATTTTCTCTCAGTTCTGCAAGCTAGAAATCCAGCATCAAGCTGTGACAGGGTTCATTTCTGGTGGGACCATTTTTCCCAGTTTTGCAGATGGTTAGCCATTTCCTGGCAGTGTCCCCACTTGTCCTTTCCACTGTGTGTGCTTGAAGAGAGCAAGCTCTTTGTCTCTTTCTCCTCTTATAAGGCTACCAATCCTATCAGGTTAGGCCCCAGCCTATGACCTCATGTAATCTCCCTCAATACCCAATCTCCAAATACAGTCACACTGAGTGTTAGGGTTTCAGTGTATGAATTTGGTAGCGGGGAGAGGCACAGTTCAGTTTGTAACGCCGGGTAACTTCCTCAAAGTGCGATTTTGCATAATAGTTTTCTTCTGCCTTCTCAGTGTTCTTTACCAAACTAAGAGATAATGATGGACAGTCTTAGTAGACCCTGAGGCAGCTAGGAATCCATAGTACTGGCTTAGCAGAGAGTACTCTCCCCCAAAGTTTCTATGAGTAACATATTACTCCCTGTTTGCAGAGAGTGACTCCTTACAAGCCCCTCCTGCCATCTCAGCTTCCTCAGTCCCCCAGATCTGATCATGCCAGTTATGGGTAGTTTATATTAAGCAATGGTTCTCTTAAGGAAAGAAGAGTAAAGAGAAATGGGACTAACTTCAGAGAAGTTTTCTGTATCAAAAAAAAAGAAGATAATTAAAGGATTCTTCATTAAATAATAATATCAACCCTGTTGATATACCTAGGGCCTGAGAATTCATAAATGTTAGGCGCGACTGGGTGGTGCAGTCAGTTAAGCATCAGACTCTTGGTTTCAGCTCAAGTCGTGATCTCATGGTCATTTTCTCATGGTCATGATCTCATGGTCATGAGACTGAGCCCCACATCAGTTCCATGCTCAGTGCAGAGTTGGCCTGAGATTCTCTCTGCCCCTCCCCCCACTTGTGCTCACTCTCTCTCTAAAAAATAATAAATCTTTAAAAAAAAAGTTAATTTTATAATTCTGCTTTTCAGAATTTATCCTGAGGACATCACCAGAAATTTGGCCATAAATTTATGTAAAGCTGTCCATTTTTGCATTATATGTAACAACAAAAATATCAGTAACTTAAGGGAATGGCTAAGTCAATTGTGATATCATCCAACCCTTAAGTACTACATACACGTTAAATATAATGAATGCCTGAGAACTTTGCATGAGCCAAGAACACATTCACAAAACAGTGTAAACAGGCATGTGTGGAGGTTGTTGGTTAACCAATTCATGATTTCAAGAATTAGTAAAGGAAAATGCATTTTTTTCTCATTTTCCTGCATTTCCTACTCTAAATGTATTTTTGGTTAACTAACTATTGATGAAGGAAAGTTCTTCATAGAAGAATTCTAGCTAACAAATGCAAAAGGAATGACAGAATCAGAAAATCCCCATTTTGCAACTACTGGCACTCCTGGCTGGCTCAGTCAGTAGAGCATGTGACTCTTGGTCTTGGAGCCATGAGTTCAAGCCTCATGTTGGGTATAGAGATTATTTAAAAAAAAAAAAAAAAGACAAGGAAAGAAAGAAAACAAGCAAGCAAGCAAGCAAGCAAGCTCAAGGTTGATGAAACTATTAAGGGAGATTTAAAGCTGGTAGATCAGGCTATCACCATGAAAAGAACTGATCAAGCTCAGCATCATTAAAGTGGGACAATCAGACATGTGCTTCATGCAGTAATGTAATTGGGATTACACACTGCTACCTATGAAGTATTTCATCAAAAATAAGTAATAATAACAATAAGTGAAATTGGACTCAAATCCAATCAAGTTTCTAGATCCAACTACCAATTATAAGAAAATATGGGCAATAAAGGAACAGTTAAATGACATGATGAGGAAGCAATCAGTCAAATTCAGATTGTGGAGTACTCTACAAAACCAATGACAGGTTTTTCCTCAAACAAATGGCATTTTTAAAAAGGAGGAGGAGGAACTATTGTTGACTAAATTAGACTTATAGGACATACCAACCAAATGCAACGTACGGACTTTATTTGGATCTTGATTAACAAACCCCACTACAAAAAGTAGCTTTGGGATGTCTGGGTGGCTCAGTTGGTTAAGCGTCTGCCTTCGGCTCAGGTTCATGATTCTGAGGTCCTGGGATCAAGCCCCATGTCTGGCTGTCTGATCAACAGGGAGCCTGCTTCTCCCTTTCCCCTGCTTGTGCGCTCTCTCTCTCTCTCTAATAAATAAAATCTTTTTAAAAAAATTTTTATTACATTATGTTAGTCACCATACAGTACATCCTTAGTTTTTGATGTAGTGTTCCATGATTCATTACTTGAGAGCCATGTTTAAACTCAGATCTACCTAGATCTATTTTCCTTGGCCATTATATTATAATATATGGTCCTCTTTTATGAATTAATTAGATTTTTTTCGGCCTGGGAATATAAATGCAATTTTGGTTATCTCTTTTTGATCCTCTAAAGATGAGGAAACTGAGGCTTGCATCTTGAATTTCCTAAGCCTGATAAACAAATTTCTGGTGAATAAGAGAAACCAATGGAAGGTGAAGAGTGTCTGGTAGCTTGGTACCTGGATTTTGAAGGGAAGACTCCTCAGGTGTGATTGAAAAGACTGAGCTACTGTCTAGTAGTACATTCTGCCACTCACCATTGCTTGTTTTCCAAAGTGGCTATACCATCTTACATTCCCACCAACAGTGTAAGAGGGTTCCCTTTTCTCCACATCCTCTCCAACATTCGTTGTTTCTTGCCTTGTCAATTTTTGCCATTCTAACTGGCGTAAGGTGGTATCTCAGTGTGGTTTTGATTCGAATTTCCCTGATGGCTAATGATTGTGAACATTTTTTTATGTGTCTGTTGGCCATTTGTATGTCTTCATTGGAAAAGTGTCTGTTCATATCTTCTGCCCATTTTATGATTTGTTTATTTGTTTCTTGTGTATTGAGTTTGAGAAGTTTTTCGTAGATCTTGGATACCAGTCTTTTATCTGTAGTGTCATTTGCAAATATCTTCTCCCATCCCATGGGCTGCCTCTTAGGGTTGTTTTTGACTGTTTCCTTTGCTGTGAAGAAGGTTTTTATCTTGATGAAGTCCCACAAGTTCATTTTTTCTTTTGTTTCTCTTGCCTTTGGAGATGTGTCATGAAAGAAGTTGCTGTGGCCGATGTCAACGAGGTTGCTGCCTGTGTTCTCCTCTATGATTTTGAAGGATTCCTGTCTCACATCAAGGTCTTTCATCCATTTGGAGTTTATCTTTGTGTATGGTGTGAACGAGTGGTCAAGTTTCACTCTTTTGCATATAGCTGTCCAATTTTCCCAGCACCATTTATTGAAGAGACTGTCTTTTTTCCACTGGATGTTTTTTCCTACTTTGTCAAAGATTAGTTGCCCATAGAGCCGAGGGTCCATTTCTGGAGTCTCTATTCTGTTCCATTGGTCTATGTGTCTGTTTTTGTGCCAGTACCATGCTGTCTTGGTGATCACAGCTTTGTAGTATAGCTTAAAATCAGGCAATGTGATGCCTCCAGCTTTGTTTTTCCTTTTCAACATTTCCTTGGTGATTCGAGGCCTTTTCTGGTTCCACACAAATTTAAGGGCTGTTTGTTCCAGCTCTTTGAAAAATGTCATTGGTGTTTTGATCGGTATGGCATTGAAAGTGTAGATTGCTCTGGGTAGCATGGACATTTTAACTATGTTTATTCTTCCAATCCATGAGCATGGAATGTTTTTCCCTCTTCTTGTGTCCTCTTCAATGTCTTTCAACAGTGATATGTAGTTTCTAGAATATAAATCCTTTGCCTCTCTGGTTAAGTTAATTCCAAGATATTGTATGACTTTTGGTGCTATTATAAATGGAATGGATTCCCTAATTTCTCTTTCTTCAGTCTCATTGTTCATGTATAAAAATGCTACTGATTTCTGAGCATTGATTTTGTATCCTGCCACATTACTGAATTGTTCTGTAAGTTCTAGTAATTTGGGGGTGGTGTCTTTTGGGTTTTCCATATAGAGTATCATGTCATCTGCAAAGAGAGACAGGTTGACTTCTTCTTTGCCGATTTGAATACCTTTTATTTCTTTTTGTTGTCTGATTGCTGTTGCAAGGACTTCTAGTACTATGTTGAATAATAGTGGTGAGAGTGGACATCCTTGTCGTGTTCCTGATCTTAAGGGAAAGGCTTTCAGCTTTTCCCCATTGAGAATATTTGCTGTAGGCTTTTCATACATGGTTTTTATGAAATTCAGGAATGTACCCTCTATGCCTACACTCTGAAGGGTTTTAATCAGGAAACGATGCTGTATTTTGTCAAATGTTTTTTCTGCATCAATTGAGAGGATCATATCATTCTTGACTCTTTTCTTGTTGTTGTGATCTATCACACTGATCGATTTGTAAATGTTTAACCACCCGTGCATTCCAGGGATGAATCCCACTTGATCGTGATGGATGATCCTTTTAACGTACTGTTGGATCCTATTAGCTAGGATCTTGTTGAGAATTTCAGTATCCATATTCAGCAGGGATATCAGTCTGTAATTCTCCTTTTTGATGGGGTCTTTGTGGTTTGGGGATCAAGGTAATACTGGCCTCATAGAATGAGTTTGGTAGTTTTCCTTCTGTTTCTATTTTTTGAAACAGCTTCAGGAGAATAGGTATTATTTCTTCTTTGAATGTTTGGTAGAATTCCCCAGGGAATCCTTCAGGCCCTGGACTCTTGTTTTGGGGGAGGTTTTTGATCACTGGTTCAATCTCTTCATAATTAATTGATCTGTTTAAATAATCAGTTTCTTCCTGTTTCAGACTTGATAGTTTATAGGTTTCCAGGATGGCATCCATTTCTTCCAGGTTGTTTAATTTATTGGCATATAGTTGTTGATAATAGTTTCTAATGATTCTTCCTATTTCTTTGGTGTTGGTCATGATCTCTCCCGTTTCACTCATAATTTTATTAATTTGGGTCATCTCTATTCTTTTGAATAAGTCTAAATAAAATCTTTTTAAAAAAATTTTTAAGTAAAAAACAGTAGTCAAAGAACTTCCAATTAAATATGCCAAATAATAGATATGATTTACCTCCTTCCAACTCCCCAAACCTCCCTAAATAAAGGGAATAGAAGGGCATAAATCTATAAGAACAAAGACAGCAGGAAAGCAGCACAAAATTTTAATAACTGAAGCACATGGATAAGTGGTTATTGAGTTAGAAGAGTAGAAAAATCCAGCAATACATACTTCAGGATCCCAGAAGGACTCAGAAATTTTATATCTTTATATCTCTGAAAAAGAGGATATAGGTAGGGCTGAAAAGAAAATTGGTTGAAAATCTGTATAAGAAGTATATCTTCTCCCCAACTCCAACTATCCACAGAACCACCCCTTCCTGACTCCAGGAGATAAATAGAGTTTTACTGTCTAGAGAGGTTAATTAAAAAAACCCAAGTGTGGGGGTGGGGGGACCAGGTACACCTGAGGACTGGGATACAAGGGATTGAATAAAACTCTAATTAACAAATGTGAGTTTAGAATTTGACACCCAGCTAAACTATCATTCAATCATATCATTCAAATGAAAGTGTACAGCAAAGAAATGTAAGGTCTCCCCAAATATGTTTATCTCAAAAAGCAACTGGAGGAAATGTTTCACCAAAATGAAGGAATAAACCAAGAAAACTGAAAATGTAAGTTCCAGGAATGCAGAATAGGAGAGAGCTACAGAAGACAGCTATGTGGCATGCCTATTCCAGACTAGGGCACCAGGCTTGAGAAAGGATGTCTTACCCAGGAGTGGGGGAAAGAGAAAAGGAAACTAAAAACTGATCTGATATGTTCTAATATCTCAAGGAAAATGTATACTGCTGGCAGAGAATTTGTGGATAAATTAACAAAGAGGTACGTGGAAAACTAAGCAAAAGGAAAAGTAAGATAATTGTTACCTCTAGGGAATATAGTCAATGACATTGTGATAGCATTGTACACTGACGGATGGTAGCCACACTTGTGGTGAGCATAGCTTAGCATATAGAACAGTGTGTCGGTCCTTAGCATGTTTGCCCTCACGTTCACTCCTCACCTGTCCCCTCTTCTGCTCTGCTCTGTATGCAGAGGGTCTCACCAACAGGCTGTTTTTCCCAGACTCTTGTTGGAGTTGACCAATGAGCAGTGTTTCTCAGAGATGCAGACAGAAGAGAGAAGGGAGGACGTGTCCCCTTCTCTGCCTTGAGCATCATTTCTTGCAGCAACTGTATCTCCTCCTTGACTCCAGCTACCACTAAAAAGCTCATGCTGGTTCCAGCTTCCCTCTGGTAACCCAGGCCACTGGGCTCTGATAACATCACCTCCTCCTTCTGTCCCTCCAGCAGTTGCTAATCTCCTACTTGACAATTTTTATTTTCTTGATTGGACTCTGACTGATAAAATCAGTGCAGAAATTCTTTTGTGTTCATCTGCAGTTCTCCTTGGAGCAAGAGATAGTTGATACTTGGCCTGTGAGTCTTCGGAGGTAATCAGCTTTAGTAATTTTTTAAAACTTACGTTTATTAATTTTTCCTAGAGAGATAGTATAGAGGGGGCAAGGAGTTCATTTGAAGTGTGAAAAAGAATTTTTTTTTAAAGATTTTATTTATTTATTTGACAGAGAGAGAGAGACAGCCAGTGAGAGAGGGAACACAAGCAGGGGGAGTGGGAGAGGAAGAAGCAGGCTCCCAGCAGAGGAGCCCGGTGTGGGGCTCGATCCCAGAACGCTGGGATCACGCCCTGAGCCGAAGGCAGACGCTTAACGACTGAGCTACCCAGGCGCCCCTGAAAAAGAATTTTTCATTGAGATAATAAAAGGACCTCTGTAAGTACTTAATCAGGAGGTAGAAGCCAGCCACCCTCTTCTGTTTAGAACAGTGGTCTTCAACCTGGTTGTCCATCAGAATCATCTGGGGAGTCTTAAAAATCACCCCCACCTTGGAGATTCTGATTTAAATAGTCTAGGATGAATATGTTTTAGAGCAGTGGTTCCCAGACCAGCAGCATCAGTATCACCCGGAAACTAGTTAGAAATGCAAAATTTGGGGCCTTACTCTAGAATTACTGAATCAGAAACGTGAAATGGGCCCAAGCCTACCAGATAACCTGATGTACAGTGAACTTTAAGAACTGCTATTTCAAAACTACCCAGGCAAGTCTAACATGCAGCCAAGTTTGAGAACCACTAGTTTAGGCCTAGACTATCGATAAAATCATGAGTTTTATTAAATATATATTTATTAAATACCTACTGTTTTTTAATTTCCTATTACTCAACAAAAGACAAAAGTTGACATCATTAATAAAATTTGAAACTATGCAGAAAGATGATATGGTAAAAGGGAAAATTTAAAAGCCACAAATCTTCAACCATGCAGAACACAAAAAGAAAAATGAATCAAGAAAAGTTCCTCTTTCTGAATTAAAAATAGCTAATTAGATAATCAACGTACTTCAACTATAAGGCTGAGATCCACTGCAGGATGCCTGTCCAGTCAGCTCATATTTCTCCGACTTGCTTTCCATTACACTTCCTATTACCAGTAATAGAACAAAATCCTTACCGTCAGAAATGACCTTACATATCATGTAAGCCAGCATTTTGGAATCAGTAATTCATAGACTCTAGGGCTCACAGAGGTTCTCTGCAGTGTAGCAATTAGGATCATTTCAGATGCAATCACAGCAACTCCAACTCGAACTAGCATAAATAATCAAATATACTTTGTGTTCATTTAAGGTCCACAAGTAGTGACAGCTTCAGGTGCAACTTGATCCTGTGGACTCCAAATCCATTTCCCTGTGATTTTTTTTTTTAATTTATTCTCCTCCTTGCATCAACTTTGACTTCAGACTTGAGATCTCTCATTGTAGCAAAAAGGCTATAGCAATATCAAGCCTCACATCAGGATCCCATACCATCCAGAGAAAGTGTCTCTCCAGGTAAATCCTGAGGAAAAAAACAAGGATTTTTTTTTTCTTTTCAGAAATCTATATCCTGTTTGTGTTTAGCCCAGTCTGGCTCATGGGACCTGATCCTGGTGGTCAGATGGATTCACCGGGCTTTGGTCAATCAAGGCCCATCCCTAGAGCTAGGGATGAAGCTGTTTTCTCCTGAGACAAATGGAAAACTAGGATACTGTTGCCATGGAAGAGTGCAATGAATGCCAAGAAGCCAAAAATGGCAAATGTCTGCTATGCGTGGGAGGAGTGTTTTTAAATTGATAAGTAAAATAATTGTCCAGATGTTTTGCCTTAATTAGAAGCATCTTAGAGCCTCTAAGAGTTTACTAAATGAACATTCATGACGCTCAATGGGAATCAGATGGATAGTCTCATGACTCATTCTGTCAGTTTACTATCCAGATCAATACTACTAGTTGAATGTTTTATTTGTTCTTGGCTTAAATTATTTATATTCTTAATGACTTATTATATCATATCACACCTATAAAGGACCACTGATTAGAGACAGAAAGACATACATGTTAACATATGTTGTTCATGTTCACCCAGCCCCTTCTGAGGATAGCACCATAATTTCTTGTGGGAGAGCAGCAGTACCTCTTTCCTACATTCAAGATGCCTGTCTCTCCTAAAGCCAAGCAAGGGGCATGGGACCCAGATCAGGCCAATCCAGTTCCCTTTCCTTGGACTTTAAATCTCACTTCAGTGGCCAAGGACAGAAGAGAGTGACAGAAGCTGATTCATATTTATGATGACACGTTGCTAGGACTGTTAAATAGCTATGATCACAAGATCGAAGAGCATCAGATACTCTTGCTCTTTCTCATACGTGGTCCTTGAGTCTCTTCTGACGTTTGAGTCACCGCAAAGCCTTCCAGTCAATTCTCTCTCTGCTTGAGTTTTCATGAATAGGTTTCTGTTGTTCGCATCATATAATCCTGATAAGAATTATTAAAATGATAATTCTGAAATTTTTCTTCAAGATGATCAACACTGAATTCGTAAATTTCATGTCTGATCGAATTTTTTAGATGCACATCAACATACCTCTAGTGCTTTAAAAACCATTATTGAAAAGGAAAATATAATATCGTATCCAGTTTGACTTATAATTTGTTAGGAATAAAGACCTTCTAAATTCTCAATGTGTTATTTGTGGGTAAGTGCTTAGAAATCACAGCTTGAAGCCTTTTCTTTTATCCCATCATTTAGAAACAAAGACAAAAATGACAAAAATAAACTAGCTCTTTTTTGAAGCAAAATGTAAGAATTCTAAGTATAGATACAAAAGCAATTTCTGATAAAGATTTGCTGCATAATGGGCAGTTGAATTTTGCTATAGGTTTCAATGTCCATTCACTCCCAAATAAAACATGACATAATATTGTTTTTTGTTAACTCATTAATAAATTATGCTTTTTCTCATACAATAAAATTCAGGAAAATTAAGCATTTTCTAAAGTCAGAAGATGTATTTAAATATATAGTGACTAATCCACAATGTATATAAAAACAATATTAAGAAAAGGAATAGGAATTTATACAGTAATCTTTAAAGACAAACTGCTCTGAAATCTTTACATGCCTTTAAAATCATTTATCATATATTACACAACTAATATATATATATTTTAATTTCTAAGGAACTTCAGTAGATTATATATTTAGCTGAAAAGTGCTTGAGTCAAAAGAAAGAAAGAAAGAAAGAAAGAAAGAAAGGAAGGAAGGAAGGAAGGAAGGAAGGAAGGAAGGAAGGAAGGAAGAAAGAAAGAAAAGAAAGAAAGAAAGAAAGAAAGAAAAGCTGGGAAACACTGATACACCTCTTTACTTGACAGAAACCAGAGAGGTCACACAGATAACCCTGAGAGGTGAGACAGAAGCAGGGTTCCTTAGAGTCTCAATGCCCATCAGACATTCTTGCTTCCTGCCACCATAGATGCACTTTGGTATGGTAGACAGGTGAATTCTCATCAACTGCTAGGCAATCAGTTACTATATCCATTCCCACGCCATATATTTCTATGTCATTATGTGTGTGATGGCTTGTGTGCCTCTAGATGAGTCTTGAATTGGACATTTCAAGGCTAAAATTTAGAGCAGTGTCCCAGGACCCACTGCCTGTAAATTGTTTTTGGACATTCTCATTGTTGAATGATATTGCTAAATTAAGGGTTCCTAGATCTGAGTTTACAGAGATTGAATATCTAATATTCAATAGAGGTGGAGTACTGACTCCCCTCCTTTAATTCTCTGCTAAAAGTTTGCTCTCCCCCAAGGCAGAGAGAATGGCCAAATACTTTCATTGTGTTCCCTTCGTTGTTTCTGTTGCGCCGACTAGTCACTTTTGAACAATTCTGCTATCTCCAGCTGTCTCTCATGCCACTGATATGTAAATGTCCAAGAACCCAGGATCCCATGACATTGAAAGACTGTAAGTAACAAAGAATAATTCAAAGTCCCTGGACACAATTGTTCCCCTTATTAAATCAGCTGCCCTGATAAGCAGGGGAGGAAGAGCATTAGAAGGTTGAAGAAACTATACTATCAGACCTTTAAGATACTTTGTAGAAGTTTTATGTTAGCTTGAACTAGGGCCTTATCTGACTCCCATAAACATGATAAATGTCATGTGGTTAAGAAAATCTCATTCTAGACAGAGTTTCCACGTTCCTTTAAATACCTAAGATCTACGGCTACAGAAAAATAATTAAGCGAGTAGGCAAATAAGAAGGGGAAGAGTGTTTTAATCACTGTCATATCTGCCAGTGTGCTCCAGCCAT
This sequence comes from Ursus maritimus, assembly GCF_017311325.1. Lineage (NCBI taxonomy): Eukaryota > Metazoa > Chordata > Mammalia > Carnivora > Ursidae > Ursus > Ursus maritimus. Next base: position 27,768,955 of record NW_024424564.1, on the reverse strand, counting down.
TTGGTGGGAATTCCTGATGTATGTTGTTTCTGGAATTACAGCCAGAAGATACACTTTTCTTGTAACACTCTGCAGCCTGGCCTGACACTGAAGTGAGCTCCTCCAAGCCCATGTCCTCTCCTGCAGTTGAGGAGTCGGGCCTCATGTCACCTCTCTACCTCCTCCCCTTCTGATCAATAATGGCTTTCATTTAAATTCCAGAGCACTGCAGCGGACAGTTTTTCACCCCTCAACAATTCCATCTTTGTTCTTCTGTCTGCATGCAGTTCAAAAGAAGCCACCAACATCCCCCTTTTGTGATTTATCGATGTTGTACCTGACAGTTAGGTCCTTATGGCATCTCACAAAAATCTGCTTAACAGGTAATATCCCTGAACTGTGGTATCAATACCAGCATGCCTCTACATGCAGAGTTCTAGTTCCAGGTGTCAGTCTCACATCTTCTTTGGCTACAGTGGAAACATGAAATTCAAAATCTTTATGAAAATATGCCTTCGATTCAGGCCCACTCTATAGGTTGCTGTCTCTCCACTGTGTAGTAAATACCATAGATTAAGTAAAATCTCCCTAAGATTTTCCTGCTAAATAAGCTCTGGGTTAGCTTTAAGTTCCCTAAGACCACCAAAGAGCCATGACCATTAAAAGAAGTAGGGATGTGTATGGTCACCATGATATTTGCTACTCATTGGGTGTTCATTCTTCAGTATTCCGATCTTGGTGACTTAGGCATGAACATTACATATTAATTGAACCCGCCTTAATCAGGGGATGCCTATGCTTACTTTTTTAACTCTTAAACTCAGCTCTCTGATCTTGGAATCTAGAGTTTTTGTCAGAGAAAGCAATAGAACAGACCATATCGTGGACTATCTGGAAGGCTGAGTGGAGCGTAGGTAATACAAACACTATTCTAGAAATGAAACCACATTTCTGGAAAAGGGAAGCTTTCAGGGAGCAGAAACTCACTAGAATACAGAAACTACAGAAAATAGAGCTAGAATATGCTTCAGACATCTGTGAATAGCAAAGTTAATGTCTGTGTATTAGAAGACATTTAGAATTACAGAATAAATACTCGTTTTCAGGCTTCTACTATTTGTCCAGTTTTTCTTTCTTCTTTCCTTTTTCTTCCTTCTTTTCCATAATACAGGATTAGATAATATTTTGTTGACTTTCATCCTTTTAAGTATGCTTATGTTCCCCTTTCCTTGACTCTATGGGTATCAAAAATGGATTGTCTTTCTGATCACTAAATGGAAACTTTTTTTTTAATAAATGCAGAAACCTTTTGAGTGTGTGTGTATGTGTGTGTGTGTATATATATATACACATTCACAGTCTTTCATGAAGTCCAAAGTAAATGAGTTGTTTTATTCACCTAAAAACACTTAAAATAATAATGCCATTGAAAATCTTAACAGATATTTTAAAATTACAATATACCTCTGCACAATGGAATGTAATTTTTTTATCAAAATGTTTCAGGATAATCAATTTATGAATTCGCTCTATTGCATACTCTTTAATCAACATGATTATCAAATAAATAAAATTATTTACCTGGGCATTTTAGATTTACAAAGAGAAAAACAAGATATACCTCGGCTGCAGTTGCTAGTAAATTGTTCTGGATACCCTGTGTCCTCAGTCCATTTTAGCCGATCAGCAGGCTGGCTGACGGAAGGTCTCTCTCTCTCTCTCTCTCTCTCTCTCTCTCAGACAGCCGGAGAGGCATACTGGAAAGGCACTGGACTAGGAGCCAGAAAATCAGAGACCAGCTCTGCTGTGTCCCTGGGAAAATCTCTCAGCCTTTATAACGCTCATTTTTTTCATCTGTAAAATAGGATAAAAATATCTTCTGGCCTGCTGGATTATTAGAAGAGTCGGAGAAGACAATGCACAGGAAAGCATTATGTAAAAGCAAGGCATTCGTAATATAATTTTAATTAACTAGTAATTGATATCCTCCTGCTTGTAAGCCACTTTTTCAGAAGCTAAAGCAGTAAGTTGTGGCAGTTCACATATATCCCAAAGCTAAATTTGACACAAAAACATCAAGTTCAAAGGCCCAAACCATGTGTCCTGTCCTTAGGCCTGAAAATTATTCAATGTTTCCTAATGCTGGGGTCAGTCAGTTGGTGCCTCGGGATAGTAGCAGCAGCCTGCCAGTGACACTCAGCTCTATCTGGGGACCAGTTTTCCCCTGACCTCAATATCACAGTGTTTCAACTGTCACATGTTAAAAGCTGGTTGGTAAGAAAAATGAGGCAGGGTACAAAGACCTGGGGCTCAGATACAGTAGTCAGGTGAAGTCACTATTGGGAGTTGGGAAACATTTTCAGCTATGGTTCTCATGTTTATTTAAATTGATTTTAGCCTTAAGGTAAACCATTAACCTACTTTAGGAGGGGCCAAGTTAGAGTAGCAATGTAGTTTCTCAATTCATTTATCCGCTGGGCCCACTCTGTACCTAGTGCACGAATGAATGTGCTATCACTTTGTCACCTAGGCATTCAGTCTGGGCGGAAGTTATTTTGCAGAAAGTCATAGCCTCATCTTATGTTTGTCTCATCTTTGATGGATGCAGGGGTGCAGCTCTATGAGAACAGGACTGATGGAATGGAACCGGCTTCAACATTGGCATCAGGACAGCATTCGCATTTTGAGTGGTTAAAATTTCAGCTTTCAATTTTCAGATCTCAAAACGTCAAGAGAGTTTTCTATTATGAACGGATACGTTTCCCTGCCCCTGCCACTTCACAGCCACATTATATCTAGAAGCGAAGATATGGGCACGGGACTTTCAGTGTTTCCATTAGCAGGTTGGTTTGCACGTCTAGATAAAGAGGTCTGGGGGAGTCCAAATCTCATTTACCACGAGGCTCCTTGTTATTTTTCCACTTGCCTTCTGTATTGTATAACACAAGACAGGTGAACAGCATAGATTCCCAGGCCGAGAGCGAGCAATAAACTAGCCCAAGTAGACAAGAAGTCAAGCCGTGGAGAAGCAGAAATTGTAATAAAACCCAGGGAGCAGGGATGTAAAAAATACTACCTTTTAATTAGCTCTACCTCTTTCAGCCTCCTGACGTTTGTCCACTTACCCTCTACTTCATTACCAAGAGCTTGTTCAAGTAAAACAATTAAGAAAATATTAGACTGACTGACTCTCCTCCCAACAATTTAAAAAACATACCTGCGAGCAGAATTGATACATCTATCTATTCAGCCATTTAAAAAAAGATAGGATAATAGTATTAGCAGATTGAGACGTAGTGATGCGGTGACTTGTCCAAGCACTTTTCTAATCTATAAATCACAGTTGAATCATTTCTAGGTCCCTTGAAGCACAAATATTCTATGCTTCTACCTCAAATGGTAAATGGAAGCATTTACAGCTCTCAAATTAATCGGGGCAAAATTAGTATTATATATTATAATATAATGTAACTGATAATTCTAAAAATTAATTTTATCAGCTTATTTCAGGCTCTTCTCCTAAATGTTTTCTCTTATTCCTGGTTATTCTTTGTAAGTGACCAAATAGCAAAGAAACATCAAATCAATAAATCAAATAGCATAGACAAAAAGAGATGTAGGACAAAGGGGACAAACTTTCAGTTATAAGAAGAATAAGTTCTGAGGATCTAAGGTACAACATGGTGATTATAATTAACAATGCAGTATTGTGTGCTTGAGAGTTGCTGAGAGATCTTAACCATTCCCATCACCCATAAAAAAACAAAAAGTTAACTATGTGAGGTGAGGGATGTGTTAATTATCTTGATGTTGATAAGCATTCTATAATATATATGTATATCAAATCATCACAGTATACACTTTAAATATACACAATTATATTTGTCCGTTAATTATCAGTAAAATGAGGGTGGGGTTGGGGGTAATACAGTCACCCCCAGCTAACCTCTCAATATTAAAGCACTGACCATAATCACAACTCTACACAATTGCTTATAAAATCTACTGAAAATTTGTCCTATACCTATCTTTACTTTAAATGCATTGGGCCTTAAAACATTCTAAGTGAGATCCGAGATGTTGCTTGCCTTCCAACTAATGAATTTATTTAACATCTTTGATGGGTGTTGGTTTTTTTAATTCCACAGAATAGGGGAAACACAGCAGTGACAGTTTTGTTCCAGTACATTGTGCTACTAGTTGGCCTCAATCCTGACCTAGACAGAACATCTAAAAGCTGAAAATTAATTTACAGTCTATTCCAGGTCAGTCCTTGGCATCTTTGCTGAGAAGACCTATTAATGCCAACTTCAACAGAAATAAACACAAGCCCATTAAGAATTGGACTAAGACCATCAGTCATTTAACATAAGACAAATAGCAAAGCCTATCAAATCACAAACCTACCAACTCAAAACTGAGTACAAGTAGCAAGTCCAAAATGCCATGGTGGGTAATGATCCATTAAAAGGTATAGAGCTCACACATGACCAACAAACAAGTTAATATGCTATAAAAACAACAGACTAGAAAACTCTAAAAGTAATGATTTTATGATACAATTTGAACCAAAAGTGCTTCAAAGTAACGTTGTAATTTAGGACATTTCACTAAAAACTATCCTTTGTACTTGGCACAATTTAAGATATTCACAAAGGCACATTTCTAGATTATGTGAAAATGTTATTATCCTAAGAACAACAGTAAACTAAAAACATTACTTAATTTTTTGAACACTTTCAAATATATTCATAGATGGAGAAATGTATAAAGTTATCAAGTAAATACAGGATTTTCTCTGACAGCAAATCCTAGCAGAATGAAGCTCATTTATACTTATTTTTTAATATCTAAATACCAATTTAAGTTAGCAAACTATATTATAGAATCATAACGCAGGCATGTCCTTCATGGTTTATAAATAAATATTTTAGACATATCTTTGCATCCACAGGAGAACTGGATTAGAAGACTACTTTTCTGGGGTCTGTCCTACCTTCAGAAGGGGCAGGTCCAGACTAAAAGTCTGTCTCATGCAGCTTACAGATAGGGAGACTAGTGTTTTCACTTGAACAAGTGTTGCTTCTGCTGCTAGTCACACTGATATTTCAACGTGTGAGTAAATGATAAGGGGAATGAGGCCAGAACTGGGCAGGGACAAAGCTGGGAGAAACTGACCCAGCTATAGGACTGGTGCCCAAGGAAGTAGTCTACAGTCAAATGACCAGTCCAAAAGGGCACAGTGATCCTCGTGCTTGGCTGCAGCAGTCATCAGTATCTGAGATCCACTGAGCAGGTAATGTCTGGCAAAATGAGGTTTTAGGCACTAGGTGATCTGCTGAGAGAGATGGGTCTGTCACCATAGAACCTGCATCAGTCAGGGTTCAAGAGGAATCAGTCATATGTCATACTCGGGATAATTCAAGAAGGTTTGATAAAGGGACTATTCTAAAGGTGTAGGACTAAACCACAAGGGAAAATGCAATACCCCAATACCCAGCGAGGCTGTAACCATCATAGGCCAGAAAGGGTGAGGAGTGGGAGTAGTTTCTGGAATCTGGTAGCAGAGGACCACCTGGAGAAGATCTCTGACCTTTGCCGGAAGGAGGTGGACAGCTAAAGGTAACCCCAGAGGGAAAGAACTGGTAACACAACTGCCCCTATCTCATCCGGCCACTCCCTGAGATCTCCTATCAGGGCTCCCCCTCTCGTCAAACCCAGCTAGAAGCTGGAAGACAAGGATCAGTGGGTCTACATACGTCAGTATGTAAGTGGGGGAAGGGGAGAGATTCAAAGTGGAAAAGGGTGAAGAGGGGTCTGGCAGGGCAAACAGAAGAACGAAGCACACCTGGGAGGGCATTCTATTTCAAACAGCATCCCCTAAAAGATGTGGGAGTCTGGGGATGAGAGTCCAGATTCTGGAGACAGAGGCCAGCAGAGTGAAACAGGATACTGGAGCCTGAGTAAAAAAAAAAGAGAGAGAGAGAGAGAGAAAGGTCAGAAGAGGACTCCACCCCCATAGGCAGTCAGGATGCTAAGCAGAAAACCAAGGCAGAAGTATGCTGGCACAAGTTATGCCAGGGGCGTGGGAGTAAGGAGAAGTCTCCAGGCATGCTGCTGGAGGACTGCCTGCAGAGCAGAAAAGCTCATTCTACATCGAATTCACTGATGTCTTTGGCATCAAATGTCCATCCTTCCTGGGTCAGGATGGACATAAGGACAAGTCAGGACTAAGGCTGTCTGCACCTGAGAAAACATGGGGAAGAAAGGAAGTGACAGCACAATTGAAGACTGTATCACAAGGGTCCTTGTAGGCAATGGATGGCACTTTCAAATTGGAAAAGGTGAGGAGAGTAAACAAAGATGTGGGAAGAACGTAGGAAACATAGCGACAGCGCAAGGGATGTTTGCTCCACTCCTCGGCTTGAGACAACAAGGGTGCGGTTACAAAACCCCAAGTTGCAGCCTGAAGATGCCCTGACCTTCAGTTGAGGAACAGCACCTGTCACAGGAGAGGCAACCAAGGGGACATGTTCCTGGACCTCACCCTCTGACCTTCTCAGATCTCCTGCAGGATTCCCCATTGAGCAAACCCAGCCAGAAACCAAAGGACCAGGTTGGCGTGGACCACACTGGTCAATTTTGTAGGCCGTAAAGCAGGATGGAGAAGGGCTAGCTAGGAATGTGGCAGGGTTAACGGAAGATATCCAGCCCTGACTTACAATGGTGATAATCCTGGTGAAAAACGATGAGGGCCTCCCCATGAGATACTTGTTAATGACAAAGGGAAAAAAATCATAATTTCACAGTAGAGAAACCAGCAGACTCCACCTTGACAAGGTAATCAAGTTGATATCACTGCTAACGGGGCCGACTGACAGCACGTGCCTCCCNACACGATTCACTGCGAAGAACACACATCACATCCCTGTATGCCTGCCGGAGACGCATACCTGAATCTGATAGTGAAGAATCTGCAGACAAGCCCGAATTGAGGGACAGTCTACAAAATAATAGGCCTGTCCATGTCAAAAATGTTAATGTCATGAAAGACAAGGAAAGACTGAGGAATTGTCCCAGTGAAAGTTGGCTAGAAAGACAGGACAACTGTGTGCTGTATGTAATACAGGATTTTCTTCTGCTGTGAGCATATTATAGGACAAACTCATGAAATCTGAATTAGGTATTAAATCAGATAACAGTATTATATCGATGTTAATGTCTGATTTTGATTCTTGAACTGTGGTTCTGTAATAAAAAAAATTTTTTTAAAAAGCCCTTGACTTTAGAAAATATACCATGAGGTATTGAGGGGTAAAGATGCCTCATGTCTGCTTTCAAACAGTGCAGAAAAAAATACATAGAAAGGAAGGAAAAAATATCATAAAACATTAACATTTGGGGAATGTGGGTGAAGGGTATGTGGGAGTTCTTTTACTATTTTTTGCATTTTTTCTTTAAGTCTGAATTATGTCAAAATACAAGAAAAAGTAAAAATGATGAGAACTCCAACTGGACCAATAGCAGTGGGGCTAGAGAGAGGGCCATACACAAGGAATACGTGGGAGGTAAATTGGATAAGATATAAGTGATGAATTATATGTGAGGAGTCCACAGTGACCATGAGATTGATGGTTTTGACCACTGCATGGTGTAGATGTCGTGATTTTGATACTCTTAATGTGCCCTAGCCAAAGAATCCAAATATCTATTTCTATAACGTATTTATTATATTTCTATTGCATTGACATTGGATTGGCATGGTCATTTAAATAGTAGTAGACCCAAAACAAGATCCTAAATTTCTATCTCATCAATAGTAATAAGAGATTAATTCCTTTCGCAGGAGAAGCAAGCAATTGTAGATTCGCCCAGCACAGAAAGAAAGAATGCCCCTGGCAAACCAGTCTTTCTTCTCCAGCCTTCCCTGGGATATAGGAGTCAGAGATCTTTCAAAATAGCATATGAACATTTAGAATCCAAATGCAACTCAGACCTATGAGAGAGTGGTTAGCTGGAACCGATGGGGGAAGCAAGCTGTGAGAGAGAACATTCCAAACTCTTCTACCCTTATGGAAAACATTTTCTTCCAGTCCAGAGTTGAAAAAGAAAACACATCTTATAGGCTTCCATCAATCACTATCGGTCATTGATATAAGCAATTAGTACCATTTCTCTGATTCTCCCGTGTGTCCTATTGCAGCACACAACAAACGTATACATTCAACAAATGTATACTGAACACTACCATTAACATCAGCCTTATAACCAGTGTCAGATAACCCACCCTCTGCAGGAAATAGCATCAAGCATATAACATTTCTGCCGTATTTCTCAATTTGGCGTAAGCTTTGTGGGACTAATTATGAATATGGATTTAAATGTTTAATGAATGTGAGTTATAACATGTCTGTTTTTATTACTCACAGCCCTAATAAGATGTTAATTATAGCTAGAATATCCCAAGTATTGGTGGATTCTATCAAACAACTAGCAACTAGTGCCTAGGAAGCTTGGCCACTCCCACAGTCGGCGATGGGGCTGGGAAGGGAACAATATTGAGGTGAAATAGGCAATTGGTTACTAACTGATGTTGTTTTGAGAAGCTCCAAGAAAGCATCGTTACCCATAAATTCTGCAGCGTTACCATTAAAAATCCCTACCTTTGAAATAACCACACCCCCCAAGGTCTCCATTAAAATGCCACTACCCAGGTGCCTGGGTGGTTCAGTTGGTTAAGCAACTGCCTTCGGCTCAGGTCATGATTCCCAGGGTCTCGAGATCAAGTCCCACAGCTCCCTGCTCAGCGGGGAGTCTGCTTCTTCCTCTGCCTCTGCCCCTCGCTTGTGTTCCCGCTGGCACTCTCTCTCCCTCCCTCTCTTCTCTCTCTCTCTCTCTTTCTTTTGCTCCCTCGCAAAAATAAATAAATAAAATCTTTTTTAAAAAATTTTAAAAATGTTGGGGGCGCCTGGGTGGCACAGCGGTTAAGCGTCTGCCTTCGGCTCAGGGCGTGATCCCGACGTTGTGGGATCGAGCCCCGCATCAGGCTCCTCCGCTATGAGCCTGCTTCTTCCTCTCCCACTCCCCCTGCTTGTGTTCCCTCTCTCGCTGGCTGTCTCTATCCTGTCGAATAAATAAATAAAATCTTTAAAAAAAAATTTTTTTTTAAATGCAACTACCCTTAGGTATGTCAATAATACACGGTAAAACAGTTCTAGTATTTTATATTTATTTTATTTAATATTTAGTCGATATTCAATATTGTTAAGGGGGAGGGTAACAGAGTATTTGGGGGACTGAGAGTAGAAGATTTTGAGATGGAGGAAAGAGCCAAGAATAGGGAAGTGCAAAGTCGTAGGAAAGAGGAAATCTGTCTACTTCACCGCTTTCACTCGGGCCAGCCCTGCAACTAAGGTCATGAGTGTACGGGTGTGTTTTCTTTAACTTTGTCCAGCAATTTGTTTTCCAAGGCCACAATCTACATCCCCAAACTTAACACAAACACATTGTATCAGAAAGAGAATTGAGGAACAAGAATGTGGAGACTCAAATAATTACTAAAAAATTCAGAGCACATGCCCACTGACATCATCCTTTAAATGCGGAAAATAGCACCCAAATCATTAAGTAACCCAGGACATTTGCTTACCTTCCTATGACCTGCCATTTCCAGCATTCTCTGTCTATCAAACACAAAGTTTTTTTTTTCTGACTGCATAAAAGAACATCACTGAAGTCTGCGACAGTTTGTAAGAATATCTCCAAGCGTGGGGCTGAACATCTTCAATTAATTTTCAAAGACATTTTCTTCCATGGAGATATGTTTGGGATTTCAGGACTCAAAGCATTATACCTCAAGCCTCATTTTCAAACTGAGCATTCTTCTTCAATTTCTCTCATCACACAGAGTGTGCATATGACAGGCAGCTCCCTGGGACCTGTGTCTGATCACAGCCCGCAGTCCAGCAGGAGGGATCTTCCAAGCCGAGATCCAAAGGTAAACCGTGCATGTTCTCAGGAATGCCGCTCTGGAAAAGAGCTCATATGTAATCACTTTCAAGTGCTGCAACTCTTGCTCTCTGATAACTTCCATTTTAATTTTCTTCTTTAGTGGCCAAAAAAGAGCAAAGAACTTACAATCATTTTCTCCTCCTACTTTGCCACTGGAACTGTATTTCTAAACTTTTCCCACCTTGACTTTTTCCTGAGAGCAGATAAACCCTTAGAAATATAAATCTTACCTGAAACTAATGTAAGGCTATATGCCAATTATACCGGAATAAAAAAGGTTTTAACTTTAAAAAAATAAAAAAGAGAAATGTAAATCTTATAAAATCCAGCAGGGTCCATTTCCGGTCAGGCCCCACATATATAAAATGGTGTGATGCTTTCTATCTCATAGGGTCATGGTACCAGGGAAATTATATCACCCATGTTGGTTATCTTGCACATAGTAGGTGCTCAGTAAATGCTAGCTAAACTTGGCTAGCATTTCTAAACTTGGCAATTCAAAAGCAGGATCGAGCCTGATGATGCTGAAAACATCACTGAAGATAGCGAGACCGTGGGTGCTGCCTTACAACGTACAATGCATTTTTATACACGTGCTCGCGCAACACCCCTGTGAGGTAGCTGGAGTAGTATTGTCGTATTACCTTTCTAAGGTTGCATAACAAATTGCCACAAATTTAGTGAATGAAACAACACAAATGTATTATCTTACAGTTCTGTGGGGCAGAAATCTCAAAAGGGTTTCATCAGGCTGAAGCAACACATCAGTCAGCAGGGCTGTGTTTCTTTCTGGAGGCTCTGGGGAAGACTCGGTTTCCTTGCTTATGCAGGTTGTTGGCAGAATTTCCTTCCTTGCAGTTGCAAGACTAAGGTCCCCATTTCCTTACCGGCTGTCATCTGAGAGCCATTCTAGCTTCTATAGGCTGCCCCATTCCTTGGCTCATGCCTTTCCCCTCCTCACAGCCAGCAACATTAGGGTGAGTCCCTCTCATATTTCCTCCTGCCTCATCTGTCATTTTTCTGATTTCATCCAGGAAAAGTTTTCTGCGTTAAAGGTGTGTGTGATTAGATTGAACCCACTTGAATAACCCAGGATAATCTCCCCATCTCAAGGGACATATCTTTAATCACATCTGCAAAGCCCTTTTTATCATGTAAGGTAACATATATACAGGTTCCAGGGATTAGGACATGGACATCTTGGCGAGGGGTAGGGGGTTGGTCATTAATTTGCCTTCTACAGTCATCATGACCCACATTTTACAGAGAAGAATGAAGATCAAACAGTTAGATAAGAGACTTGCAAGGACACACAGTAAGTAGCAAAGAATGGACTCAAATCCCAAAATTATTTTACTCCAAATCCAAGTCAGTGTTCTTCCAATAGACTATCTTCTTTCTGAAAAGCAACTCAGCATTTACCCTCTTGCATTTTCTCCCCCTTCCCCACCCACATGTAAACCCACACTTCCATTAATTATATTTTAGGCTGGCATTCTTGAGGAATTAACGCACTTTCCAAAACTTCATGGAGAAGCCAAAGTTCAGATGCATTCCAACTCATTTTGTTGTAATTTTTTCCAAGGCTTATACCATGTGGAAAGTATTATTTGCCATCAATTGGACACTTTCATTTACAACTGTAAAGTGTTTCCTGATTGGTTGAATGTAAAATGTTTCCTGATCGGAAGTTCTTATCATGGTACATATGGGTTATTTCACAACAATTTTTCTCAAAAGATATACTTATAAGTTTGATAACAAAATGTTTAATATTCATTTAAGACAGTACCAGTCACTTTGCATTTCCTAGAAAATATCTCTAGCCTTTTTTCTTGTTAGTGGAATTTAGAAGCGTAATTTAAATGTATTATAAGGGCACCTGGGTGGCTCAGTCGGTTAAGCTTCCGACTCTTGGTTTTGGCTCAGGTCATGATCTCTGGGTCCTGGGATCAAGCCCCACATCAAGCTCCACACTCAGTATGGAGTCTACTTGTCCCTTCACCTCCCCCTTTGCCCGTCTTCCCACTCATGCTCTCCTCTTTCTCAACCTCTCTCTCAAATAAATAAATAAATAAATAAATAAATAAATAAAATCTTTTTAAAAAATAAAAATAAATAGGTTTTAGTGTGATTTCAGTCAACTAGTGAGTGTGTATTAAGCCCATTAATAAATACAGAATGTCAGTCAGTGAGCAATTCAAGGCAATATGTAATTAAGTGGCAAATTGTGGGGCCCAGACTGTACTTTGAGAATAATTGTGTTCCTGAAATACAAGGAGACTCTTCTGATTAGAAGAGAAGATGCTCACTAAAGAAAGATGGACAATAAGTTCAAGTTCGTTGTATGCAGAAATCATAAAGGACTCTTAAAGCCTGGCCACCATCAAACGTATACAAGAATAATCATAAAATGAATGTTTTTATCAAAAAATCCTGAGAAGTAAAAGTCATTAACACATTTTGAAAGAATTATAAATAATTACAAAATAAAATCAGTAAAACTTAGTTTTTAAAAGGACCAGGCCTAAGAGTAGATGGAGAACGAAGAGGCTTTAAGATTTTTGAGACTTTGAGGAGGAAAGTGGGGCTTATGAAAAATTAGTCTGACAGCAGTACCTCGTCTGAGCTGTAAGGGAAAGAAAATAAGGACAGGTAAACAGCCAGAAGCTTTCCTGCTATCTAAGTCTATGATAATGAAGGCAGTGTAATCTTACAGTTGATGAGCTCTGGGAGCACACAGATGATTTAAATCCTGGCTTTGCCATACGTACCAGCTGTTTGTCTTTGGACAAGACACTCGATTACTGTAAAACTCAGTTTTCTCATCTGTAAAATGGGGATGACAATCCACCTCATGGAATTGTCATGAGAATTAAGTGATATGATATATAAGAAGTACATAGCATCTGGCACATAGAAAACACTCAGTTTTCTTGCAGCTGTCATGAGCATCATGACTATTAAGAAGGGTAGCAATGGAAATGGAAAGAGAAGGACAGAGGTCATTTTGAATGCAGTGTGATGTGGACACAGTAAAAGACTCCAAACTTTCTAACTGATCACGGAAGCTGAATTATTCAGGAAGTTGATGGGGCCTAAAACCTGGCTCAAACTAGACCTTCACTCCAAATGCATCACCTTCAATCGGTTCTATCCTCATGAGGCAAAATATAGTCAGAACCATACTTGGAAGACTTTGGACTTAACAGAATTGTCCAATAGAACTTTCCCCAGTGAAAGAAGTGGTCTTTATCTGAACTGTCCAATATGGTAGACACCAGCCACACAAGCCACATGTAGCTATTGAGCCCTGGAAGTGTAGCTAGTGCAACTGAGAAACTGATTTTTTAAGTTTAATTTCATCTTATTACTGTAATTAACAAATCTAATTATAATTCTATTTAAATGGCTACATGTGGCTAATGGCTACCTCCCTAGGCACTAGCATAGCTGCTATCATATCGCAGACAGTGTGAAGGCACACTGGGTATCACTGGCCACTGGCTGTGAGTACAGAAGATATATTTGAAGCATCTTGTCAAAAGTAGGAGTAGATCAGAACAAAAATTGAGTTTATGATCAACTTAGGGCTAGGAAGTTCAACTCCTCGTTTGACAATTCAAAGATAACTATTGAATATACTCACATTACCCAATAGTTTACACAAATTTGAAGGATGGGTAGAGAAAAGGAACTGAGTTAGGAGATAAGACAACATATGGGAGACACTGAAGACAAAAGACCACCTTCCAATCAGAAGAAGTTTGGGTCCATCTGCTCCTCTCAGTCCCTGGGTAGAAATAGAGCTAATGGTGAAGGAAAAGGGAAGTAGGTTGATTTCACTTCCACTTTTTGCCTTCCCTATCTATTCTACTTCACTTCCAAATTTAACCCTTTAGCTAATGGCTTCCCTCTCCTACCTCCTTCCACAGTAGTGATAACACAGAAAGAAACACAGGCATTCTGGGAAGCTTCTTTAGTCTTTCCTAAGTAAAGTAGAAGAAACAGAACTAGAGAAATTGAACTATGATTGGCAGTTGAAACAAAGGCTTTAGCTGATCTTTGGGGGAGCACTTCAGCTTGGAATGGCCCTGCCTCCTGAATTGAGGCAGAAAGTTTGGTCCTTTGAATTACCCCTGGCATCAGTCAGTCACTGAATGTAGGCTGTCCCTAGGGAGGAGTCATAGACTTGGACAAGGCAGCTGCCTTTGGCAGGGGACAATGCCCAGATGAAGAGGGATTCCTGGGGAAGAAACTGGCTGTTCGTCTCAGCAACCAACACTTCCACCAGCCAAAAGACAGAATGAGACCATAGGGTAGGGTGGGGTGGGGGGTCCATCTGGGCAGTGTGCCACAGGAGTCACCGGGGGTCTATCCCTGGCTTTGCCATCAGCCAGTGAACATGAATAATCCGCTGAGCTTTCTTAAGCTCTCATTTCCGTATCTGGATGCAAGGGAAGTGGAAGAGCTGAGTTCTAACTGATATATTTGGCACTCTGGCTTTTTATTTTGAGATTTATTCTGATTTTCTATTTTATTTACAAATTTGCAGTTTTTAAAGTGATATTTTCAAGGCAGGGCAAAGAGGGGAGATTTATATGGAAATTTTTTTTCCTGATTTTCATAGAAACAGATGGTTCTATCAATATACTGCTTCATTTAAAATAACTTCAAAGTCAGTACTTAGTTTCCATAAACTGAGGATTTCTGACTTTCTTTCATCACTCTGCGCCTTCACAAGGTATCTGCGTTGTGCTGTGCCACCTAGCTTTGTCCCTGTACTGTGGACTCCATCCCTTTATTTTGTGATCATGAGTTGTATCTATTCACCTTTAAACAGTGAATGCGTATACACACATACACACAAAAGCCAGCTTTCACTGATGAATCTAAAAAGGTCTTAAAAATACAGCCTTATCAGTGTCACTGTGATTGGGTGAGACTGCTTTTAAACCATCCTTTGGGAAAAAGTTTATATCCCATTCTTCGATGCCTCCAAGGAGCTCTTTAAGTTTGTGATATATCCTTTATTCAGTGATCGGCAGTCCTCACAGTGAGGAAGTTCTTTTTGATATCTAACCCAAATCTCTTCTACTGCAATTTCAAACCACTTCCTTTTCCATCCTTACTGAATTAGGAAAAGAGCTGGTAATCATTGTCACCTGCTTCTTATAATTTTCATATGTTTAACTTCATTAGAATTTATTTATACCTAAACATTCTCCCCATGTGACATTTTATCCCACTTAGCTAATGTCTGCTTTTTAACTCTTGAGAAAAATCATTTAATCTTTTCAGTGTATTTTCTAGCTTTATATATTCCATAAACTATGGAGACCAAATTTAATGAGTCTTTAAAACACCATGAATGATGAAGTCTTTGTTATTTTGGCGTTTTGGCATTGTTACAATCTAACATGGGTTAGTTTTCACATTGCCTTACACTATCCCTACATTAAAAATGTATATCAGATTGTTTAACCTCAAGGAAGAAGCAGTTTTCCCACTAGACCTATTTATAAAGTAGGATAGTATCTTCCCTTGTATGGGAAGCTAATGTAAACTATTAATGACATGTATCAGGTGCAAAATGTTCTCAGTGCTAACTCTTTCCAAATAATCTTTAAAGTAACAAGACTCATTTGGTCCTATCAGAGTTTGGTTTTGAAAGACAAACATTTAAGTCTTACTAGTTCAACAATCACTACTAGGCAAGTAACTGTTTTCTCTGAATGCAGTCTTCATGACATCATTGGCTACTGTGGATTTCTTCACATGGTTCTTTGCATGCAACAGTCTGTTACATGTAACGTCTTTCCTGATGTCTACAAAATCAGAAGAAAAAGATGAACGGAGCTGCTTAGCAGATTTTGCTTTTAGCGTATAAAGTTAAAAAAGAATTATCCACACAAAGGTGAAACAAATCTCAAATTGTTTTTGAAGAACATACGAAGAAAGTATAAAAAATTATAATTTACTTTCTACCTGATATGTCAAATGTAAAGACAGTGTAAACATTTGCAGTGGTTTCCATATTTTATGTAAAGCATAAATTATATAGTTTCATGAGAGTAAGTATATTATATATGCTGGGTCTTAGGATACAGTCCCATTTTATAGACCTCTGCTTGGTAACTTTATCACCACCTTCTAAAAGTTGGCTACCAACAAAGTCATGTCAGCATGAGGGTCTCATGACAGTGTAATTCAGGTAACCTCTGGTTAGTAGGTGTGATAACTGGCATCTCTGCCTCTAGGATTCGTATCACCGGACCTTCTCCTAGTTCTGACTGATGGGCACTGGGCTAACCCATCTGCTGCTGCTGTTACAAGCATTCCACATGTGCCTGCTCTGTATACTGGTTGGGAAGGGCAGCTGAGTGATTAGGCAAAATCCCTTTGCACAAAATTATCATTCCCATTTCCAACCAGTTGTACATTCCGACACTGAAGAATGCTTTATACTTTGGTGGTAGGTGTCTATATGCATTAATTTATTTAATTCTATGATAAACTTTTGATGTAAGTACTACTATCACTCTTCTACATCTTAGAAAATTAATTTCAGAGAGTCACACACCCAGAAAGGGGCAGAGACAGAATTTAAAAGGGATTTCTGCCTCCAGGGCATAGGTGTCTCCCATAATTCTCTGAATATCTCCCCACCCCCAGGTTTAGGGAGGATAGTTCCGTGGTTCAGAGCAAGGATTGTGAGGAGTTAAACAGTCTGGTTTCACGAGAGACTATGGACTATGAGAAACAAACTGAGGGCCTCAGAGGGGAGGGGGTGGGGAAATGGGATAGACAGGTGATGGGTAGTAAGGAGGGCACGTATTGCATGGTGCACTGGGTGTTATACACAACTAATGAATCATCGAGCCTTACATCGGAAACCAGGGATGTACTGTATGGTGACTAACATAATATAATAAAAAATCATTAAAAAAAAAACACTTTTCAGTTTATGACCCACTTGGCATCTCTAAGCTTCACTTCATTTATAAAGTAGATATAATGATAGTATATAACTCATAGAGTTGGTATAAGCATTAAATGCACCAGTATGTGTGAAGTGTTTAGAATAATGCTTGCCATGCAGTAAATGCCATTAAATTAGCTATTATTATTTTATTTTTACCATACGATAAAAAGAGTCTACCGAAAAGCAAATGAGATACAAGGAGGAAGAAGGGTAGTAATACACTAACTCAATAGTCCATTGTACAGTCTCAAAATTGGTAACTAGTCACTCAGTAAGTAGATCCACAGGGAAATGGAGACACTGGGCAAGTGTGTTTGACTATTGGGCAAGGAGATGGAGAAGTGCTACAGTGGACAATCACTGCGGAGCAAAGGACACTTGAAGCCTAGGGAAGGTTGAATCAACGAAAAGAAAGCACACAGATTCTGCTTTGAAATTGTGCTGAAAGTCAGCTCTGATTGTATTTTATAGTATGCTGTCATTGGCAGTTTTATAGCACCATTTTGGTCCCCCCATTTTAGATATAACAATTGTCTATGTTGATTCCCCCTACTCTCCCAGAATGCCTATTTAGTAAAAACAAAACAAAAAAACCCCAAACTCTTGAACTCAGACACACTAATGGAATTTTGGAAATCACTGTTCATTTGTATTTAACATTAAATATGTGGGGGAATAATTATAAAACTACTTGGAGTTATAAATGGGACCTCTATTAAATCTAGGCCTTAAATATTCACTAGTTCCTAATTTGGGTCAAGACCTGGTGTCTAATAAAGTCCATAGTATGTTTGACGGCATTCCAAATAACCTTTTTTCTTCTTGATTTGACTTTCAGCTTCTTTATTTAACATTCTACTTCTTTGTCAGTTAGTGCCTCAGAGGACAGTATTCTGCCTAAATAGCAGACTTCAGGACAGCTTTCAACTCTGTATTGTGCCTGGTACTAAGATCTTAGCACACTCTAATCATCTTGTCACATTTTAAAAATTAACATGTTGGTGGCATGATCAAAGGCTGGGATTCCATTGAGAACTCTACCCAGGATTTAATCCGACTCTGACTCTCTATACGTACTAGTCGCAAACATCACAAATTTTATTGGTTTGCCATTCATGTTTATGCAAAGAATTGTATTATGCAGAAGAAAGGGTCATGAAAGTTACTAAATCATCTGAGTAAAGATAAATCCATTTATACCTTTACTCCTCCAACTGTTGCACAGAGAAATTCAGATTTCCCGCTACCATGGGAACGACTATGTTAGAACAGTGGGAACCTGAATGCCTGCTTCACAACACAAGACCAATGGGAGTATGCCGTATTGTTATAAATGTTTCCGTGAATTTTTAACGGTGTCTACTATGCACTCCTTTGTATCCTTCCAATAAAATAAATCCTAATACTGAGTATGCTATAATTACATGTGTGTTTGTCAGTGTATCAAAGATACAATATTAATTTAATCCAATTTTTTTGAGTTTATAGTAAGCCTCACTCAGTGGTTATCATTGTGCTAGCACTTTGGTAGATGCAAAGAAATAAAAAGTAAGATATTTCAAGTCTGTGTGGCTATTGCCATTTACAAAGCATTTTCAGTAAAAAATGTTTCATTTATCATACATAATAATCCCGTGTGCTAGTTTGAATAGGATCAATAGTAGTTTCCTCATTTTAGAGATTAAAAATCAAAACCAACTAACCAAGGGGGAAAAAGTTACAACAATTTACCTAGAGTCGCAGCTAGTAAGCTGCAGAGCTGAGACCCAAACTTTGGTCTTCTGTCTCAAAAAAATAACGTGTTTTCTGCTTTTCATTGGCCTATGGGTTCATTGCTGTGGCGAGAGGCTCACAGAAATGTTGCTTTACAACCTCTTGAAACAAGACAGACAGTAAATACAACATAGTTGCCTGAATGAGAAGAAAAGACAACAGACATTCATCAAGTTAGTAAGTAAGAAAAATCCTTGTGGCTTCTTTTGGTGGGAAAGAAACACCTTCCTAAGAGTTGGAATTTCATGGGTTCCAAGGCTTCATGTGACCCTAAAATGTGTAGAGACAGATGAGGAAAAGCCTGGATTCCACATGTGGCCAGGACGGATGAAGTCGTAGCTTTAGGCATCTCTTTGTGGCTAGGAGATACTGACCAGGCTGGCATGCCAGGGGAGTAGAAGGTACATATTAGAGAGTAACAGGTAGTAGTGGGAGATAAAGCAGAAGAGATGAAAAGGTTTTAGAGAGCTTTATGTCAGGCAGGAAGTTTGGCCCAGATCCAGCAAATCACACTGAGTTGGAATAAAGAAAAAGATAATCCAGCGGCATGGTGTCAGATGAATTAGAAGAGCCATCAGAATAAGGTAGGCACAGTGAAGCTTCACATTAGGGATAACACTGAGTCATTGATAAAGAAACCAAAGACTATTTGGTACATGGTGATCGGTAGGTGCTAAATGCAAAAAACAAAGACAAAAGTGATCCCAATGATTATAGTTACGTGTATTGATGATGGTGCCATTGACTACATAGGAAAGCTAGTTTGTAAAGCTACGTTTGAGTGTATTTGGGAGTAAAGGGGAGTGCATTGATAATGTTTATAAAATGACTTCCCTTTTACTGAAAACAGGCTACATCCTGTTTCTAAGGTAGTTTCTTTAAATTGAAGACAGAGGAATGACTGAGCCATGATTAGTTTGATCTTTTACGAAACATCATACTTCCTACTATATCTTTAAGAGACAACCCTCGGGCATATTTTGAAAGTTTTAAAATTTGCAAATGGCAATGGTTTCAAGAACACAGACACCAGACCAAGTACCCAGAGGCTCTGGATGGAACTATATTTCTAAGGATTTCTTCTTGCAGAAGAAAGAAGGAAAGACATTCACAGATATCAGGGACTAATATGCCAAGCATTATGTATGCGGGGTATCTGAATTTTTCTTCCTTTCCACAGCCCTAGGGAACCCTTATAATCACCATCAATAAGGATGCTAATGGTGTGGAAATGGAACCTCAGAGAGGCTGAGTAGAACATAAGAACTAGGAAGATCGGTAGGGGAAGAAAGGGATAAAGAAAGGGGGGGTAACCAGAAGGGGGAATGAAGCATGAGAGACTATGGACTCTGAGAAACAAACTGAGGGCTTCAGAGGGGAGGGAGAGGGGGGAATGGGATAGGCGGTGATGGGTAGTAAGGAGGGCACGTACTGCATGGTGCACCGGGTGTTATACGCAACTAATGAATCATCGAACTTTACATCAGAAACCAGGGATGTACTGTATGGTGACTAACATAATATAATAAAAAAAATTAAAAAAAAAAAAAGGCTCATGAGCAGAGGGATGAAATAATGAAACCATCAGCTCAGTCAGGCAATCTTTATATGCAGAGGAAAGTCCGGAGGCAGGGAGGCCAAGGAGGAGGCTTGAGAGAGAAGGTGGGCTAGGAGGAGGCAAAGAACACCCTTCTCTACTCATCAAAGTCCCATTCACCTTGCGCTTTGGGAGAGGCTGGTCGGGTATTTAAGAGCCTGCACTCTGGAGTTAGAGTAGCTGGGGTTTGAATCCCAGCTGAGTGCGCATGAGAGAGTCACCTAGGCTCTCAGAGCCTCTCTTTGTCTATGAAATGACAACACGGTTGGCAACATAATTTTAGGGCCCAGTGCAAAATGAAAATGTGGAGCCCCTGTCTAAAAAATAGGGGGGGAACGTGCCATGGAAGGTACTAAAATAGAAAGCTTTTCCTTTCTTCTGCAGTCTCTGTTTTACTGGTCATGATGGAGTTTTTTTATTTGCTATTTACTCTTCTAAGTAAAGAAAAATGCAAAATTTAAAAAAAAAGAGGCTGAGTAAAGTCAGTGTGGATGGAAGAGTGTGGATTCAAACCTCAGTCTTCTGCTTTTTTTTTTTTTTTTTTTTTTTTTTTTTTTTTTTTTTTTGGTATTTGGAAAAGAGTGTGGTTCTTCCTTAAATTCATAGTGATAAAAGGAAAAGGACCTGCTATAAAGTGTCCTCATGAAAGACAAAAGGAGGAAAAGGTACAAGATAGAAAAGGACACCACTATTTTTAAAGAGCAAAATCATATGTAGAAAATAAGATTAATTTTAAGGTAAAATAATAAAATATAAGCTGGATACGTTTACATTAAAAGGATATAAAAGAAAGATGCATTCAGTGGTATAACGTTGTTTTTAATCTATTATGTGCTGACACAGAATCTAAAAATGATCTCGTATCCCGTGATAACATTAAGAGTACTTCCTGAGGTTTAAAAAAAAAGATTAAAGTAAGTGATAACATGTTTTAATCTGAAATTTCAATATTTCCCATATTATGTAGAAATCGGGTACGATTTTTTCCGTCTCGGAGCGTCACACACCGTGTTTTGCCTCTCTACCTCAGTAGCCGTGTTGCTCTCCAGCACGGACCTCAGTCTAGAGCCATCATCCACTCACAGCTTAGTCAGGAGGTTGAAGAACGGAAGCTCAGGGAACTGTCCACACAAATGAACACGCTTGACCCATCCAGCACTCCAGAACAAAAAATGTTTCTTTCTAATGGATGAATCACAACATAATAGGGGCCTTCCCACAAAAGAGCCGGACTCTTTTCTAACTTGCAATTTTTTTTTTAACTTGCAATTTTCAAGTGATTTCATAAGCACAAAAGATTTCAGTTAATGTTGGATGTAGGAGAAGAAATACTTCACAATAAAATCCCTCCTTGGAACTTGACTCAGTTTCAGCGGCCCTCCACTTTGGCCATGCATCAGAATCACCTGCGAAGTGTTATAAACACGCCTGCTGAATCAGAAACTCTGAAGGTAGAGCCCGGGCTTCTGGGCCTGGGGGAAAAAAGCTCCCCAAGTGATTCTAATGCGCAAGCAAGATTGAGAATCTGATATAAGTGATACGTAAATACTTCTTGGTGAGCTTTCTCTGGAAGGAATTAGTTAAGATATGGCCATACAAACTTAAAAAAAAAAAAAAAGTGCCCCCTGATAAGGAGAATCTGACCAGTAAGAGTGACCTCGGTTTCCTTGCTCCTCGAAACAGCTGTGGCTCTGCAACGTGCCCACCTCCAGGCTATTCCCCTTTCAGCAGCTGCAGTAAATTCCAAGCATATTTCCACTGCAAACCAACCCAACCTTTGAATCTAAATCCCTCCAAGTCTCTCCTAAAGTTTAACTGTAAATGTTCACTTCGGATTAACTTTCCATTTGCCTTGTATTAGTCAGCTGGTATGGTTTAAACATTTGTAGATAGAAAAGTGCAGATAGGATCCATATTTTATTGCAAACGTTAACTGGGTTGCTCATGCTCTCCAGTATTTGACAACTATGGACAGTTGAAAATAATTGCTGTCAGTGAATCTTGGCTTTTTTTCTTTAAAAACATGACAGTGGAACATATTCAATATTTGTTGGGACTCTACTGTTGCTAGACACTGTGATATGCACTGGGGATACAATAACGGCCTTGATTTGCTCATACTCTAGCAGGAAAGCATTCATTTAACAAATGTTGATTGAATGGGAGCAAAGTTGAACAGGATGAAATCTCTGCCTTCTGGGGCACCACAGTCTCCAAGAAGAGGCAGACATAAACAAACACTTGCCCTACGGTGTGTTAGGTGTCAGGATGGAAGTAGTTACAAAGTGCCACGTGGTCACAAAGGAAGAGCAACCTATATGGGGAAAATGAGTACAGGTCTTTGAGAGAAAGGCACTTCTACACTGGAAGAATGCATGGAATTTTCCAAGCAGAGAAGAGAGGGAAGAGGATTCCAAACAGAAGTAGCACGTGCAGGTCTCAGAAACAACAAAATCATGGCACATTCAGGGAAGAATGAAAACGTCATGAAACATTAACACAAGAATCACTGACTGGCTCTCTGTCAACACCCTTGTCACCACTCTTGAGGACTTCACCAGACCTGTAGCTACTGTCCAGTTGCCTGGCCTCTAAGGCAATTCACTGGCAATCACCCAACAAAAAGGCAGAGTGAGAGAGAATTTGCTCTCTCTGCCTGCCTGTCTTCAAGCTGAAACATCAGGTCTTCTGCCTTCGGGCTCTGACTGAACTTCCACTGTCAGCTCTCATGGTTCTCAGGCCTTGACACATGAACTGGGATGACACCGTCAATTCTTCTGGATCTCCAGCTTGCTGACCTCTGCGCTTGGGACTGAGCCTCCATAACTGTGTAAGCCCATGTCTTACAGTAAACATATATATACATGTATACATGTGTATGCATGTCCTATTGATTCTATTCCTGTTCAAGACCCAGAGTAATACAGTAAGCAATCAATAAACAAAATGGATGAATTAAAAATGCTATGTGTAGCTAAAATATGGCAGGGGAATTAGAACATGAAGCTGAAGAGACATCAATAATAATAACAAGAGGGGCGCCTGGGCGGCTCAGTCAGTTAAGCGGCTGCCTTTGGCTCAGGTGATGATCTCAGGGTCTTGGGATCAAGCCCTGGGTCAGACTCCCTACTCAGCTGGGAGTCTGCTTCTCCCTCTGCCTGTGCCCCTCCCCCCACCCCTGCTTATGTGATCAAACTCTTCCTCCCAAATAAATAAAATCTTTAAAATAATAATAATA
The DNA here is from genome assembly GCF_017311325.1 of Ursus maritimus. NCBI lineage: Eukaryota > Metazoa > Chordata > Mammalia > Carnivora > Ursidae > Ursus > Ursus maritimus. The sequence continues at coordinate 27,745,372 of NW_024424564.1, read as the reverse complement.
AGAGTTAAATATCCTATACCTTAATTATATGCAAAATTCTCTGTCAAGCACTTTATTTTTTTCTTTAAGACTTTATTTATTTATTTGACAGAGAGAGAGAACACAAGCAAGGGGAGCGACAGGCAGAGAGAGAGAGAAGCAGGCTCCCCGGGAGTGAGGGGCAGGATGCGGGGTTCAGTCCCAGGACCCCAGGATCATGACTGAGCTGAGGGCAGACACCCAACCGACTGAGCCACCCAGATGCCCTGTCAGATACTGTAAATGGACCATCTCATTTAATCCTCAAAACCCTGTGAGATGAGTACTTTTATTATCTCCATTCTACGGACAAAGTAACTGAAGCCAGAGAGATGAGGTAACTTTCTAAAATCACATTATAAATGCTTTGTTTTAATTCATTTCCCAAACAGAAATATCTTTTTCATTATTTCTGTCCTTTTAAATCAATCAATTAATCAATTAAACAACAAGAATATGTTGAGCTTGCTCCTATGTGCCCTGGGTGATTTCCTTTAAGGAAATGAAGCCCCTGGTGGTAAACATGGGAACCCTCCTGGCTTCGAGAAACACGAGGTCAAAAACATTCCAAACACATGATGCCTTTGGACAACCATTTCATTTGTCAGTTCTGTAACTAGTTATTTGCAATAGAAAAAAGTAATTATAAAAGCAAAATAACTACTAATCACAAGCAACTGTAAATAAGGAGAACTGAGTTCAATGAAGCATTTTAAACCATGTGCGCCAGTTCAGAAATGTGGAGTCTGGGTCATTAGTAATGTGGGAATTATGTTTTACACCACAAACGAAGAAATCTGTCCCTGGTAGACTTAATTTAAATTCATATATATTTTTCCCCCTCACACAAGCCATCTAGATTAGCAATTTGGCAAACTTGTCCTATAAAAAGCCAGGTAGTAAATATTTTAGGCTTTGTGGGTTGTATAGTCTCTGTCACAACTGTTCAGCCCTGCTGCCGTGGCATGAAAACAGCCATAGACAATAACAAATGAATGGATGTGCTGGGATCCCATAAAACCGTGTTTCCATAAACAGCTGGTGGGCTGGCTTTAGCCTGATGATTGTGCTTGCCCAATCCCTCATCCAGAATCTTAGGTATCATATTCCCAGAGTAGGAAACATAAGCATAGGAAGATAATCTACTTGCTCTGAAGCAAATTACTTTTAATCAGGTCTAACCTGGTGAATGCTAGTACTTACAAAGAAGAATAGGTTGAGAAAGGTAGATGCGTGCCGTAGTGACAAGATTGGGTCTTTACCGACACCTACCATAAATAAGTAACTGCAAAAGAACGGGTACCATTACAGAATCAGAGCAGTTACCACTTCAAGACAGGAATCCGCCAGTTTGCATATCATCATCCTCCATGGGCCAGCTCTTGAACATCATTGTTTCCCTCACGTAAATTCCATTTTGCTACAGATATCTGCCTGCCCTAAGCAAAGCAGATATGTTACTTCCAGACAATTACGGTGGCTAGTAAGCTGAGGCATAGATAACCAGTAGATAAAACTACCTGCTAATTACTTCTTAGGTTATTTCTAATTATTTACCCAATTCCTAGCCAAAACAATTCATTCAATGGGAAATTTTCACAGCCAAAAATTTCAAGTTTGTTGATCCCAATTGAGTTCCAAATCATAATAAAGTGCCTTGGGGGATCTATAGTACAAATCTGTCAGATTGTCTTCCCAGTACCAATTTCTGAGAATCAATCTCCACCCACCTTCATGGTCCCCATGGTGCTACATAATCCCACTCAAGCCACCATTAAATGGTTTTGTGTTAGTTTGCTAGGGCAGCTGTGACAAAGTATCACAAAACGGATGGCTTAAACAACAGAAATGTATTGTCTCATAGTACCGGGGGCTAAAAGTTTAAGATCAAGGTGTCAGCAGGATTGGTTCCTTCTGAGGCTGTGAGGGAGAATCTGCGACATGCCTCTCTCTTTTGGCTGTTTGCTGGCAATCTTTGCATTCCTTGGCTTGTAGATACATCACTCCATCTCTGCTTTCATGTTCACATGGTGCTCTCCCTATATGCCCATGTTTCTCTGTGTCTAAATTTCCCCTTTGTATAAGGACACTAGTCCTTTTGGATTAGGTCCATCCTGATGACCTCATCTTAACTTGATTATCTGCAAAGACCTTATTTCCAAATAAAGTCACATTCACCAGTACTGGGGATAAGGACTTTAACATCTTTTATGAGGACACAATTCAACAAATAACAGGTCCCAATGTGTCCCAAGCTGGGCCAACAAGAGTCCTTTCTGGGGATTTTTCAACTAATCTAGAAATAGAGTTTAGACAGTCTGGATGGCTGAAGGGATCATACGTAAAATTCAAGAGCTATTGGCAAACATATTTTCCACTACACAGAAAAGTCTCCGCAGCAGCAAGAGATAATAAAATTAACATGCACAGGGGGTGCCTGGGTGGCTCAGTTGGTTAAGCCTCTGACTCTTGATTTCAGCTCAGGTCATGATCTCAGGGTCGTGAGATAGAGCCCCATGTCAGCTCCCCACTGGGCATGGAGCCTGCTTAAGATTCTCTCTCTCCCTCTCGCTCTGCCCCTCCCCACTTACTCTCTCTTGCATGTATGCTATCTCTCTCCTTCTTAATAAAATGAAAACAAAAACTAACTTGCACAAGAAATGAAACACATGGAGTTGATGGCATCTGAGTCCCTAGTGCCAGCTGTGTCTCTGGTTCAACCTCAGACCCATCTACCGGATATCCATATAGGTTCTGGGGATCCAAATTCTTGTTCTCAAGTTGGAACTGTTATATTTTCATACGACAATATATTTTAATAGAGCTCCAGGCTTGACTATAAGGTAGTTTCATCCTAGGATTCAGGTGTATCTGGACATACCTAGAGAACTTGGAGGGCAGAAATTCTAGAGGATTATTTATTTGAGAAGTGAGAAGTTTTTGGGAAAAGAAATCAACCCAAGAGCAGAGAAAATCAAGACCAAGCAGATAGCAGTGCTCCCTAACACTTTTCCTCCAGGTCAGCCCCACAGAGTCCTGAATACGGTGAAGGGTAAAAACTAAAAAGAAGAGGCATTTCATTAACCGAAATCTCTATAGGTCATTGAGAGTACTGATCAACCTCACTGTGGTTGTTGGTGGCTTTGGCAACAGCAGGACAACACAGCCATTGCTATCCACATTGAACAACAACAACATTGAGCAACCCAAATAGGATGGTAAGGTTTCACCACCAGTGACTTTATGAGTAGGGGTGACATAATTGCCACTTTTGGTGTCACCATCCCAGTGAGCCCAGAAGAGAGAAAATGGAGTACCCCACATGGCAGTCAGGAGGACTAGTTCCCAGTATCACGTGAAAACATTTCCTAGGGATGCCCAGGACTATTTGAAGAAATGTGTGAGGACTGGAATTCTACAAAGAAGGAAGGGGAAAAAAAACCAGACGACTCCTGTTCTATGACTGTTATTGTCATCTCACTCTTGTCCTTGGGTTCGTTTAACCCAGGCAACAAGAGTTGATGGGAAAAAATGCATCTTTTTCTAAGAAATACTGAAATAATTTTTTTTATATTTTCAACTAATCTAGATCATTTATGCCCTTACCAGCTCCTTGTATATTTTGATTATATAGTGAACCTATTTTGGCATCTGATTATAAAAAAGTCACAATAATATTTGTTAATGTTTCATTTGAGTGGTACCACAGATTTCAAAGGTAAGATCTAGACATCAGAACATCTGCAATGGCAGGTTTTGACCTTTGTTGTTTTTTTATTACAAAAGACTACAAAAGAATGCTTTTAAAAATTATAATCAAAACATGAGTCATAAACCCAATAAATATTTAGTTTATAATAAAATATTCTTTCAATTTAAAATGTCATTTTAAACCATACAATAAAATGCCATGTAGCTAAAACTCTTCGTTTTAATTCCCCTTAAAATTGCACTTACATTAGTAAACAACACATTTATTTTTTTTCATTTTATACATTTATAAAATCTATAATGTTTTATTAACACTTCAGGTTGAATATGAGATCTTGTTAACACATGATACTGGAGTTTTATTGTTATAAGAATTGAAGGAACCTTCAAAAGCTATCTGGTTTAGGACTTAACCCCCAATATAGAGTCATTAAATTTTAATTTCCCAAGTGTATTTGCAGAATACAAGTGCCACTATTTAAAAAAAAAAAACCACATGCTTTTTGTAGTTTTGATTTATTCAGTAAGAGGAATAATTTCCAGGGTCAACTAAATTTGGAAAATCTTGGTTAATCTTTAACAGGTTTCAAAGCTGATTTTCAGATAACCTATTCTTCTGAAATATAATTTATTCTATTTGCCCAAATTTCTAGCGGCAGAAGGTTTATGTAGGGAATGGGTTAACATTTGGAAGAAAGCAACATTCCTTGTCTGGAAAAACCACATACAGATGCAGGGCCAATGATGTCCTTATAGGGCAGAGCAAACATCTCCCACAGCTCTCTTTCCAAACTACTGACAGAGATCCACAGGCAGGTACATTGGGAGCTGCCAGTGCAGAAGATCTTCTCCCATCCCTGCGCATAAGCCTCAGCCTCATCCCTAACTTCGTTTCAGAGAATTGAGTTTAAAATCATATGAATCAATAAAATTATGTTTATCAACTTGAAACTACGCCATACACTATAATAGTGTTATTATTATTTTGAGTTATAAATTATTCAGGAAAGAATTTCTGGAACCTCTGGGATTTTTAAGAATAATAGTTAAAGCACACTGAGGGGAAAAAACCGAAATCTTTACTCTGTTTAAATTATGGAGTGGATCATTAAAATAATCTTTGAACAACCATAGGGCTGTTTGTGGGACAGGTAAGTGGATTAGAGAAAAACCTATTTGTGCGTCTTGCCATAGGAACTTCATGTTTGGAAAGTTAAATATACATTTTCTCAAATGTTTCACTCATTTCCATCCCTTATAAGCATGGCTTCTGTACACAACAACACTTGTCAGTTGATTATCAACAACTGCTTACATGAAACCACTGTGTAAAAATGTGGTTAGAAATTATCAAGAAAACATGAAAAAAAACTTCCTATTTTTCAGTTTTATAAGAGAAAGAGTGTGATTAACAAAATAATGTATTCTAAAGTAACCAGAATATTGTTGAGACAACTAAATCCATCAGTGGCTGTTTGAGAATGTACTATAATATTTTTTTAAATGAGGATCTTCTAAAATCAGGTATTTTATTATATGAAGAGTTGAACCTCTGGCATTGTTATGTCATAATTTAAAACTGCTTTCTAATTTCTGAATCCCTCTCTCTACCTAGAAGAATAGGAGGGATAGACCAACTGGAAGGAAAGGGTAGAGACTGATCAATTGGAAGAGGCAAACTGAGAAAATAAAAAATTCAGAAAGAAATTTAAAGCAGATTTTTAAAAAGAAGAAGGCTTCTAGAGAGAAGAGAAGAGAAAATAAGGAGGAAGAAAAGGAAGGAGGATAGAGAAAGTAAAGAGATTAAAAATAGATCTTTATCAAATATATGTTGTCTTAACTCTTTTTTCTTCAAGAAAGAAAGAAAGACAGAAAGACAGAAAAAGAAACCATTTTGAAGAAAAAGTTGGCTACATTATGTAAAACACAAACTGTAACCACTCAAGAATTACAGAACTGAAACTTTTCTGTCACCAAAGTAACCCTTCTGCTTCACAGTAATATGCCCTGCAAGGCATTTCTAGAACATGGTGATCACCCTATCTGCTATCTGATCTGCTCTGTGATCCCATGGCTCACTTCCTGCTCCTTCCATCATTTCATGGCCCATGTGTACAGGGAAATATACTGGACAGAGTGGTCTCCAAATACTGGAAATACAGCTTCAGGAGTAGAAGAGTCCAGGTCTATAGGTAGCAGAGGGAGAAAATGGGAGTTCTGTAGCCATCAGTGCAATAATTAATGTAGGCAGGTATCAGTGATGGAGGCTAAAGCCTTGGTCTCAAAGTAACACTCCACAGATCACTTGCTAATTAAAAAGGAGAAATTTCATCTTTACTGTGGAGAAATCTGGCGGTCGCCATCTTAGTCCAGTAATTGAACGAAGCATCTCTGACAGTGGAGCAAGCTGACATTTACCTCTGTACTATTTCTGCCCCAAATATTTTAACCTAAATCCAGTTGTGAGGAAACAATTAAACAAATAGAGAATTTGGGGCACTCTGCATGACAAGTGACCTGACTTTTCAAAAAAGATAATGGCATGAGAAACAAAAAGTGGGAAAACTGTCCTGTGCAAAGAGAGGACGGATACAATCCTCAAATGTTAGGCATGATCCCTAGCTCAGTTCCTAGACAGAAAAAACAAAAACAAAAAACCAGAGCTATAAAAATATTGGGGGGGGGGCGGTTACATAAATGTAGGTGTAGCTGTTATGTTAGATGATGTTATTTCTTAGGTGTGAAAGATTTGTTACATGGGAGAATGTCCTTATTGTTAAGAAATGCAGGTTCAATATAGTTGGAGGTGACAGAATTCTGCAATTTGCTTTCAGAATAGGTCACCAAAATCTCTCTGTGTGTGTGTGTGTGTGTGTGTGTGTGTGTTTGCATGTGCGTTTAAGACATAAATCAAATGTGGCAAAATAACAATTGGTAGAGTAGGTAAATGGTATACAAGTGTTCATTGCACTATTATAAAATTTTTGGAGGTTTAAAAATATTCTAAGTAAAAAAGGGCGGGGGGGAATTGGAAAATTGTTGGCCTTGAAGTCAGAGAACCTAGAATCTCAGGCTGGTGTTTTCACCTTGGGCAAATTATTCCAAGCATGAGAAGGGTAAACTTACTGATCTACCCTATAAGATAGTTGTAAGGATGAATAATGTACACAAAGGGGTGTGTGTAAACTATAAAGCACTTCAGGGTTCTTACCCTGAGTCCAAGGATAGAAGACAGGGTTCCATGAATTTGTGGAGGAAAAACTACACCTTTACATTCAGGAGGCTCTAACTGAATGTAACGTTTCCTCCAAATCTCCACATAAGCATGAGTGAATATGCCATGTGTCTAATACATGGTAAGAACTCAACAAATGTTAGCTCTGTTATCATTATGGTTAATTTTTTTTAAGTTGCACAAATGAAGGTCATGAGAAGTGTGAGTCAGTCACAGAGCTCTTACAATCCTGCATCCGCTTTTTCCTTCCACATCCAAAAAGACACACCTACTCTGAGCCAATACTATGGGACAGATGCTCTATCAGTGATTCATGCTTTCCGTGGCTCTCATCTGTGCAACTTAAAAATATAGATTGTAACGATAACACAGCTAATTCAATGTATCCAAAACGGAACTCCTGGTCTCCCACCAGGACTAAAAAAAAAAAGTCTGCTTACTTAAAGCCTCTCCCATAATGGTGTTCTCTCTGTCCAGGTGCTCAGGTCAAACACATTGGAATCATCCTTGACTCCTCTTTTCTCCACTCCACCTCTGCTCCTGCAGGAAATTCTCTTGGCTCTCACCTTAAAATACATCTGAAAATCTAGACACTCTGGCCAAAGCCACAATCCCCTTCCACGCAGACACTGACGCAGCGGCCCCCTAACAGGTCTCCTTGCACCTCCTCCTGCCCCGAGTTCTCCTTTTACATATGTTACATCATGTCATTCCTCTCCTTAAAATCTTGCAGTAGTTTCCATTTCCCTCAGAGTAAACACCAAAGTCTTTCAAATAGTTTCAAGAACATACATGATCAGACGTCCCCTCACTTCTTTGACCTCAATTCCTACCACTCTCTCCCACCACCCCCACCCACTCACGTTGTCCTAGATACACTGGCTTCCTCGTGGTCCCTTCAACATACCAGGCGTGCTCCCACCTTGGGACTTTTGCATTGGCTGTTCCCACTGCCCTGGAATGCTTTTTCCCCAGATATTCATATGGCTAATTCCATCATCCACATCTCTGCTCAAGTCACTTCCTTAGTAAAGCCTACTCTGACGATCCTACTTAAAATAGCAACCCAGCTCGTGTTGCCTAACCCCCCTTACCCTGTTCTACTTTTTGTGTCTATAGTGCTTATCACCTTCTAACATAGGAATAATTTAATTATATGTTGGCCAGCTCTCCCTGCTGGATTATAAGCTCCATAGAGGCAAAGTTTTTTTGTTGTTTGCTCATATATTTTTTAAAGGTATGTTTTCATTTTTTATTTTTGTTGGGTTTTTTAAATTTTACTGTGATAAATCCACATAACACACAATTCACTATCTTAACCATTTTTAAATGTACAGTTCAGTCATATTAACTACCTTCCTATTGTTATACAACCATTGCTAACCTAAAGTAAGAAAAGGTCAAAATGTCTAAAATCTATCCTGTGATACCTGTTAATAGTAGGGAGGAAGAAAACTGTTTAGAAAGACATAGGATTGTGTCATTCAAAATTACTTCCTCCCAGTCTCTAGGAAGGGCTCCAGATTCTTTGGCAGAAGTGCTCATAAGCTAAGAGTCAGGCTACACTGGGGTTCAGAACAGAGCTATGAGCAGTGGTGAAGAGGGACCCCTCCACACCCATGAGAACAGAAGCCTAGCAGCTGGGTGAGGGGAGAGGTGGAAGGACCAGAGCCAGCTGGGAATGAGAGCTGCAACAGGAGCAAATCTCAGTCAGCCCCTGGGGACATGGCATGAGCCAAGTATTTATTCGAGACAGAACACAAGGGGTAGAGGTGGGGAGGGGTGGGCAGTGGAGCTGCAGAGGGAGAGAGGGAGAAGCAGTCTCCCAGTTGGTCAGGGAGCCCAGCCCCAGGGCTCGATCCCAGGACCCCGGGATCATGACCTGAGCTGAAGGCAGATGCTTAACCCACTGAGCCACCCAGGCATCCCGACATAGGTGGACTTTTAAGTCAGACACTGGAAGCCCTTATTTATCTCTCCTACTCTCCAGGGCCATTATTCCAAGGAAAGAGGAAGCACAATTAGATCAATTCAATGAACTGTCTCTACTTTGAATTAAAGTTCTAGCCACAAAACGGGTCCTAGAAGGTCTATGTGTCCTAACTCATAGATATTCTGTATTCCAAAATCTCACACTGGTTGAATCTTTCATCAGACTGTGGGTTAAGTCTCTCCATATGATTAGATCTGAAAAGTTCAAACTGATTTCCGATGGCTGTTGAACAAAGTGATACTGTCTCCTTCATGTCCCAGACCCTTATTCCCTGTCCAGTGCTTCTATTTTTTAAAAGCTTCTCTTGTGACACCTAGATGAAAAGCTGTAGGATTTTGGAGGTAAAGGAATAGGAAATTATGTGGTGAGAACAATGTTTCTGCTCTCATAGGCTCTTTCAGCTGGCCACAGCCCAAACTCACAAGAAGTGCACAAAGATTCAGAACCTGAACACCATGGAGCTCAGAAAATTTATCCAGTATCCCCCCTCTTTCAACTGCTTCAACCCTTCTGAAAGATTGATACCTCTTCTTCCCTAGAATGTGCTGGTGTATCTTCTAATTGCTTACCAATAGCTCTGGGAGACACTTGTCTCTCAAGTTCCTTCGTTATCTTTGAGGACAGCAGCCTACGCTCTGCAATTATGTGGTTAAGTAGGTTTTAGACTTTGAGCAAATCAGGGAACTTCTCTAAGATTTAACATTATGATCTGTAAAATCAGATCAATGTTTACCCATATGATATGCTAAGGAAACGTTGGTTTTGTGAGATGATTAACAGAGATATTTCACAAAGCAAGATTTCACAGTAAATGAAACTCAGTATATATTTGACACAGCACATCAGTTAGGACCAGCCTCAGTAGTAGCCCTGGTGTTCAGTAGCTACTTCCCATAATGGATAGAGCAATTCTAGAACAATCACGGTCCATCGCCTGGGGCAGAGCTCCTTGCCAGCCCAATGAAATCAGGTTTTGTTAACAGGGGAGAAGAGAGGTTGCAATGGATATGAATAGAGGCAACTAGCAATGACTATTACATCAATGCAATTACCGAAATTATTGATTATCTTGAATTGTCAAATAAAAGTGAAATCAGATGGTTTCTGTTTAAGAATGTAGGGAAGTCCACAAACTAAAAGTTTTCTGTACAATTAAACTAAAAGTTTTTCTGTGTTCTTCAGAAAACTCAGCATAACAGATGGACTCATATCCCCAGACTGTATCATTTAACAAATGTTTACTGATAGCCTTACAGTATTTTTTTTTCAATTTCTTCAGTGGCCTTTCTCTGTGACCTCTGGGTCTTTGCACATGCTATCTGCTCTGAATGGAATATTCTCCCCTCCAATCCTTCTTTCCCATCCCTAAATCTGTCTGACTCTAAGTCATCTTTCAGGTTTCGGATTAAATATTATTGCCTGAGGAAACCCTTTTTCTAACCCTATGTAATTATATTATATATTTTCATGGCTGCCTGTCATCCACCTATCATTATGTTCATTGTACATTACTATAATTATTTCTTTTATTGTCCATCTCCCTCACTCTATTATATGCCCCACAGGGTCTAAGATCATGTCTGTTTTTGCATAGCAAGATCTAGCAGACTGCCTGCCCTATGTTTAATATATACATTCAAATGGATAAATGGAATACTGTGTAAGCTGTGAAAAAAGAAAATACTACAGTGTGACTAAGGATACTACAGAAGCATGAGTAAGATGCTAAGGAATACAAAAAAGATGAGGTTAGCCTGAGTCTTAAAAAATATGTTCACCAGGTAGTCAAGGTGAGTAAGAGCATTTCAAGCAGAAATACTCTGGCAAAACAAAAACAAACAAAACAAAACAAAAAACTAATAAAATCCTGAATCAAGGCAATTATAGTGGAAGAGGGTGATTGGAAATTCAAGATATACTTTGAAAGTAGAATCAACAAGATTTGTTGAGAGATCGGTTATGAATGTTGAGGAAGCAGAAGGTGTTGGAGACGACTTCTACAACTAGGTTGGTGATAATACTATTTATTAAGTAGGGATTAAAAGAGAAGTAAATGTTTCAGAAGACTAGAAATTTAGCTAAGCTTAGTAGAAACAGAGTTTTAGGATTGGGGAAACTTTTGGGTATAGGGGTAGGAAACCAGAAGTTTGAAGCGGAAGACATATTTGAGAGAATCTATGAAAACAAAGATGGTTGAAAACATGGGCACAAATGAAATCAGGCTCAACTTAATGAACATCCACAAGAACATGGCCTGACTATAAAGTAATACGATCGCTTCTTCAAAAAAAAACCAGCATCACTTAAATATCCAAATGAATGATGCTTCCTTCAAATGAGTCACCTCAGGAGGCCCTGCACTCATGCTGGCTCCGCTTCTACTGTTGCTAAAAATATTTTCAACATTCCTTTTTTGGCCCATCCTTTAGAAAGTGAACAAGATATTCTTTTGAATATCCTCAGTATTGGCAAGTCTTCAATGTTTCAGGATAAATTTGAGGGGGGGAGCAAAACAAAATTCAGGGCCAACTCTGATGAATAAGGGGAATGAATGATCATATTATATAAAATCATTTGGGCTCAAACGAGAAGAGTAGCAAGTAGCAAGAAAGATTCTTATAGGACTTAGACCTGTATCTTGAAGCAATTTTAATTCAACAAATATTTCCTGCAGCATCTCTGGGCCAGGCACTGTGCTCCTACTTGCACAATAGCAAAAGGGAAGCTTCTGATGGGTTTTGAGCAATAGCACATTTGAATAAGCATCATTTGAATAAGTATTGAGTTTCCACAGTTGACTCCTTTGAAAAACCGTATTACTTAAAAAAGTATTCTATCTCCCTGTGCCTCCAAAGCTCCACATGCATGTCTCTTTGGCAGCATATTCGTGGGATGCTGTTCGTCACTCCCCATGTCTGTTTGCCTCACAAGACACTAGGATTGTCTTATTCAGCACTTAGCACAATGCCTGACACAAAGTACTGGTTCATCATTGCCTGTTTTTTGAAGAGGAGACAGGTTAATGAGTGACTGAGTGAATGCATAATTTTAACACTTCAAATTTCTGTTCGAATGAACTGTCCTCTGAGAGACCCTTCCTAATCAGCCTACCTAAATAGCCACACACACCGACCCCTGTCAGTCTCCTTTTTTTTCTTCTGTTTTATTTTTTCTCCGTAGTATTTGTATGCATCTGAAATTATATATATATACTTACCTGTTCGTGTTTTGTCGTGTGTCTCCCTCAGTAGAATGTAACCTCCGTGAGAGTAGCAGCCTCACCTCGGTTGTTCATAGACACATTCCCCAGTGCCTAGAACAGGGGCTAGTATAATAGTTTCTTTTTAAATAAATAAATACATGTTTCAGCTACATATTGCTATGTAATAAATTACCTCCAAACGTAATGGCTTAAAACAACGATCCTTGTATTACGATTTTGTGATTTTGTGGCTCAGGAATTAGGGCAGGGCTCAGCTGGGAGATTCTTCTGACGACTGAGGAGCTTCACTGATACTCAGCGGGTGGTTGGCCTGGTCTGGAGTGTCTAAGACAGCTTTATTTACACTTCTGACTCCTTGGCAGGGATGACTGGAAGATCGGGCTTATGTTGGGCATGATGACTGGAGTGCCTACCCGTGACCTCTCCAACATGGAGGTGCCAAGGCCGTCAGGCTTCTTACTTGCTAGTTGAGAGGTTCCAAAGTGAGCGTTCAAAGAGGGACAGGCAGAAGATATAAGACTTCCTATTACTTGGTTTCAAAAGTCCCACTCTGTCCTATTCTATTCACCAAGCGTGTTGCTAAGTCTCGCCTATGTTCAAGATAAGGAGAATTAGACTCCATCTCTCAAAGAGAGGCTTAGCAAGGAATTTATGGCCATGTTTTCACCTTCTATATTGCATGAAGGAAAAAAATTAATATGTAAAATTGGGTAAGGATCTAAAACAAAACACTGATTACCAAATGAACCAGACATAAGTAGCCAAGAAGAAATTACAGCCCTGACTTCTTTTCTCTACCCACAGAAAGATCAAACTCCTGGAAAACAGTATCTATTAAACCTTGCAATGAATCGACCACTCTGCTGAGAGTTTTATGTGCATTCTTATACACAAACCACACTACTGAATGGATATTATTGTAATCACCCCATTTTTACATATGAAGAAACTGAGACACAGAGACAACAAGTAAGTGGTCAAAATTACACAATTAGTGAGTGATAGGAACCCTGGTAGTTCAACTCCAAAGCCCACAATCTTATCCCTCAAACTAGAGGGCTCTTGAAGTAGGCATCATAATATGTTGCAAGGCTGATATTTCTCCCTAAGAATGAAAAGGAGGGAACTATTTTAAGAAAGTGAAAGAGACATGAGCTTTAGAATCAACCATGTCATAACCCTACCTTCTACTACTAATAACTGTGCAACTCTGGGCAAGTTATTTAACCCTTATTACTCATCTGTAAAATAGGACTGATGATGTCTAGTTTGTAGGATACAGTGAAGATGAAAGTGAATATTTTAAAGTACCTAGAATAGAGCCATCACTTAGAAAGACTTTAAAAGTGTTAGTTCCTTTCTCAGCTACATAACGCGTGCCCTACTTATAGGGGAATCAATCCCATTGTGTGTCGCAATTTTTCAGAATTTCTCCTGGCATAATTAAATATTTATACCAAGAGGGAAAAAAAAGAGATACTCCAGAAATTTAGATTTATCTATCTCCCTTAGTTGGTGCAGTCTCTGCCCTATCTAGTTTGGACAATAGAATCAATTCTAACAAAAGCAAGGTTACCACTGACAAAGTAGTAGGGAGCTGTCAACACAATTTTTCACTGGTAATAGAAATAGTTTTGGAAAAGGCTGACTTTTTAGTTAAAATTAGAATTAGAATGGCCTATAAAATAATACTGGAAAGAAAAATGCTCTAGATTTAGTATCCAGTTCCATGTTCTGCTGAGGTATCACGGGGTGGGGGGGGCGGAGGATGGTGATATTAAGGGCATCAACATTTCTAACTTTTCCAATCTTACCACGATAGTTAGCACGAATGTATTTTATTACCAATAGTATATAGTCACAGTTTTGTAAGAAAATTTTCTTCTTCACAGCTAAAAGCACAAGATTGGCACTCAGCCACTTACAACGGTTACCTATAATAATTTACAATACTATTTTAAGGCTTACATTAGCTACTTGCCTGACAAATAACAAAGAAAATCGATTGCATTTACCGTGCTCAAATTCCGTATTCTCTGAAAAACTTTGAGAAATAAGCTTGGGTGCAAGCACCCCACCCCAGTATACAGAACATAAGTGCACCATTAGAGTACGGAAGAAGTAGAACAGCTTGTGGTAACCTATGGGAAAAGCTTGTAACTATTAGAAGGAAGAGGAGGGAAAGTTAGCTGGAGGTCAAGTGCAGAATAGTTTAGCATAGAGCCTGGACAAATGCATGGCAAACACAAAAGATGAAGACATTCTTGAACTCTAATAATGCTATATTTACAAGCACCTCATTTGAAGACCAGAACTATTCTCTAGCTTTCATTTTATAATGGCCTAAGAGACAAAATTAGAGTTTTGAATCTTGGGGTAGGAGGATTACTGTAAAGCAGTAAGATATGATAATTGTAGAAGTAAGAGAAATGGGTGGAGAAAAACGTCTGATTATTCCAATCTTCTTGAAAATTCTGAAGCTACTTTTTTACAAATGAGGAGACCAGTAGAAGCCCTGGGATCTTGAAGAGAACAGATTTCAGAGATAACCTGAAGAGAATACACGGATGATCAAGGACACTGCTTTGACTCAGAGAAAGCAGTCTCTGAAGGTGAGACTGTCTGTTGACAGCAATAGGATGGGTGACAGGCAATTAGGAAATGAAGGCTCCCATGGTCAATGACTTCCAAAGGCGGCACAGATCTCTGTTAATTATACAATAAGTGCATTTCTTTTTTTTTTTTTTAAGATTTTTATTTATTTAATTGACAGAGAGACAGCCTAGGAGACAGGGAACACAAGCAGGGAGAGTGGAAGAAGAAGAAGCAGGCTCTCAGCAGAGGAGCCTGAGGCGGGGCTCAATCCCAGAACACCGGGATCACGCCCTGAGCCGAATGCAGACGCTTAACGACTGCGCCACCCAGGCGCCCTAATAAGTGCGTTTCTAAAAGCCTCCTATGAATTAACCAGTGGAGACCAGTTAAAGCGATAATCGTTTACTCTTTGCCCATTAAGTCGCTATCACTAAGTTTGGCAGCCAAACAAGAAAATAAAAATCAGAAGAAATTGGACTTTTTATCACGGATGGTATTCAAATGCTATAAAACTCTATGACTCTTTACAGTCATGGAAAATTTTACAAATGATTGCACTAAGAATTTTTGTGATTAGCTCACACGCTAAATGAGATACAGTGGAAAAGTGACAGGGGGAAAGTCTGAAAGTCACATGTGTATCCATACCCTGAGTCATCATTGTGGCAAGAACGTAAGCCAGCTGATTGCTACACATCCTGGTGGGGTTCTGCTGTTGTTGTTTTTCTTCTTTTTATGGGGCCAGGAGAGTGACACATGTTTGCACAGGGGCAAATAATGAATGGCAACTCAGGTGTAATATTATAGCAGGCAGTTTTGAAAGGGAAGTGTTTTGTTTTTTTTTTTTAAGATTTTATTTATTTATTTGACAGAGAGACAGCCAGCGAGAGAGGGAACACAGCAGGGGAGTGGGAGAGGAAGAAGCAGGCTCCCAGCGGAGGAGTCCGATGTGGGACTCGATCCCGGAACTCACGCCCTGAGCCGAAGGCAGGCGCTTAAAGACTGAGCCACCCAGGCGCCCCTGAGAGGGAAGTGTTTTGAATGTAAACGTCTGCAGCTCCCTGAGTGCTCTGTGATTTGAAACCCACCTGCTCTCTGACCAAAACTGTCTCCAACTTATTGAGATGTGTACAGTCCACACCATCACTTACCACTTCAGGTTTACAGGCGGAAGGGAAGACCCTAGGTCTGTGGGTAAGTGAAGAAAGGGTGGAACACTGGGAAGAGGGAGTCTGGGCAGCACAGAGGGCTTTGGATGCAAGATGATACAGAAGGGTCAGCAGGCAGGAATGGAAGGGTACCCCAAACAGTTCTTCCTAATATTGTCCAAGAATTTGGTCCAAAGGGAATAAGAGTTTGATATTTTCTCTCTTTTTTTTTTGAGGTAAATTTACATTATCTTATTTATTTATTATTATTTTACCCATTGCAGGAGTTTGGAATTTTTTTTTTTGGCTTTTTATCTTACTCACTGAATTGGCCATTTTGGCCTCAATTATTTTTACTGCCAGAGTTGTGTTTTGTGTATTTATTATGAAGGTTTTGTTTCTTTTTGGAAAGTGATTTTGCAGTTTGGCTCCTTTCCAGATCAATTCTTTCGAATCGCCATTAATAGCTATTGACTTTGACAACTTTCAGCTTTAGATGGAGTAAATGCTTTAATCCACAGAGATTTATATCAAATCCACAATATATTTTTATCTAACTCTTTGGAGTTCGGTTCACAGAGAGTGATATTAGAACCATGTGTATATACTATACAAAATTTTATAGACGTAGAACTTTCAAAATTTGTTTTATGAATATATGTATATGTGTGAGATAGACAGAAAGAGACAAAGACATGCATATGTACATTTTGAAATTTAATTTAACATCTTACGACAATCTGCCTAGATGGCTACTCTTGTCTAGATGAGGACTTATACCTACAGGATTATTGAAAAATCCCCATGGGCCTGTGTAAGTTACTAAAGAGATATGGGGAAACCTATAGATTTCATTTTTAGAGAAATTATTCATTTCACATGATTCTCTGATAGTTTAACTTTCTAGTAATACAAATGTAAATAAGACTTTAAGTTCGAAGGGTCCTTAGAGATCATGGAATTCCGAGTACCCACTGAGTGCAAAAGTCTCTGACATAATCATGCAGATTTTGCTTGAAGGATTCTCATTTCTAGAGATGAGGAACTCCCTGTTTTGTAAGCAGATGCATTCCAAGCCTAACTAGGAATGAGTTTGAATCCTTCTGTTATTTTTCTACCCCTCCAATTCAATTGATTTCAGAGTACTATAGAGTCCAGCTCCTTAATATTTCCCCTCATCTCCATCCCCATCACCACTTTCCTGGTTTGTGTTCTCATCACTTCCACTTGTGTTCCTGAAATGGTCCAGCCTTCTGGGAGAGTTGTCTCCACTCCTTGCAACCATTAACCCATAATGCTGTCAGAGTAACTTCTTAAAACACAAATCTGATCCTGTCACCCACTGCTTAAAACTAGACTTCTTGGCATCATATTGAAGGCTCTGATCCCAGCCAACCTCATTCTCATATCCAACTCCAGCCATTATGAATAACCTGTAATTTGTAAAGAGTAGCATTTCCTCACACTTCCCTATCTTTGTATGTGTTATTCCTTCTACCTGGAAAGCCTTCTCCTCTTGCCTCCTATGGCCAAGCTAATTTTTAAAAATTCGGCTTGGGCTTCATTTCATTTGTGAAGCCCCCACAGCACACATTCATACCTGATACATACCACACTGAATTCAAATTGTTTTCTGCTTTATTTTTCCCACTAGACCGTGAGCCTTATATCCCCGGTATCCATGTGACTGGTATAGTGCCTGAAATATAACTAGGTACTCAGTGTGAATGTGCATGAGAGATGCTTCTATTACACACACACACACACACACACACACACACACAAAACAGAAACAAAAACAAAAACAAAAACAAAAAACACCTGTGCATGGGTCTCCTACATTTTCCAGATAATAACCTTAATATTTGAAGATAGTTGCAATGTCTAAATGTATCTTCTTATTCTCAACCTCACCAGTATCCACGTCCTGATCATCTTTACCTTGGTGAAACTCCTTTTGAACAGATTTCCTATCTAATCTCATCTTGCTTTCTGACCTTCCACTTGCAAAAATTCTTAACATACCATCTAAACTCTATCCAATTCATTTCCTAAGAGTAAAACTAGATATCTTCTGAACAACTCACTTCCTCCGTCACCTCTTACTCCTAAAGCTATTTCCACCAAGAAAAAATGCTGATATTGCATTTTATCAAGTCATCAAATCTTTGCCTCAGAGCCTTCTTCCGAACTACATCCTAAATGTGGCAAGACATTTAGCTCAACGGGCTCCAACAATAGTAGAGGGACGAGGGGAGGAGCTTACCATGGTGTCTTACCAAGGGAGTATCTGGCTTGGATGAGCTGTAAGATGATATTTGTAAAATTCCATGTCTTAGCTCAAAAAGTTTAGATGGCTGGAAAATCTACCAAGCTAATAAACTTTCTCTTTGTTTTCCTTTAATTAGCTTTTCTTGCAAATTACCAACTCTCACAAAGGTCTTTCATTCCTGCTTAGGATTATTTAGGAAGGTATTTGGAGGATCTAGGGAGGAAATCAACTATTTGATCAAAGTATGGAACTCCTATAGCAGAGTCAGATTTGTTCCTCCATCTAGAAAGTAATATTCTGGTAGAACCTGTATGAAACAATAAGATCAGATACGTATACCTGCTTTTTAAAGAAGTCCTATAAGTCAACCCTGTTAACGAGGTTGCCATCAGATTTCCTTTGCCTCCCCAGTTTCAAAGCTGATATGGTACATAGGTACCCGTGATATTATTTTCTATATTTATCTGTATGCTCAAAATTTTCATAATCCAAAATGAAAACTAAAAATAATTTTTAAAAGATATGTAGAAAATTTCCCTCACATTGCCCTACTGCTTTCCTTAATTCATTATGCATCGATTGAATTTATAAATAGGAGTATATATTGTATGGAGGTTCATTTATTTGTTAGTATGAAGCATCTCCCTAGGCTCCTGTTGGTTTTTTTCAGATGGAGTTTTACCTGTTACATCATAGATACGCAAACTATTCAGCTACTCAAAAGCTGTTATTTTGTTACAACACCGAAAGGAATGTAAAGTAAGTGCTCCTCTCTCCATTTTAGACTGGAGCCATAGGGTTGTAATGAATTCAGACTTGTTCCGTGTCTTCTTAAATCGCGACAATAAGGTGCCTGAAATGATGTAACAGATTTTATGGCCTCCAAAAAGTTTCCGGTCATTAAATGTCTCCATACCTTACTTCTACGCTTACTGCCCACATGTAATAACTTAAATAATGACAGCTTTCAAAATGTACTGATAAAGTAGTACTTCTGTTTATTATTTAGGTTTCTAGATATAAATTTTAAAGCCCAGTTATGAAGATTAATTAGAAGGAAAGTATTCTACTTTACAGTAAAATATTTAAATAAACTATTCTTTTCTTACAAATTCCAATTATTACTGATTTATTTCTGAGTTACTGAAGTACGGAATTGCTACATATTTTAGATACCTATCTAGCTGTTAGCTCCCAGTGTATTAGTGGTCACCAATCTGTCTTTTAGAATCTTAGAAATCATCATATAGAATATAAATTTATTTTTGAAAGTGCTCTCAGGCTATCTACAGTGCTATTTTTGGATTTAATGTCAGAGTGCCATAGCCTCATTATTTTGCTTAGAAATTTGTGGCTTAGTTTTTGCATCTATACGGAGGATCTCATAGGCTCCATCTGTAATAAGCGGCTTATCCAGTATGTTAATTTTTTAAATGCTGCTCAAAAAAAGAGGCTGCCTTCTTCTGATAAACCCCAGACTTTAATAACATGTCCTCTGAATTAATTCTGTAAATGCAGTACTACAGTTCAGCGCAGCGGTCTGGGCTTTGTAATTAGCTCGCAGCTGCACGGCCGGGATAACATTTCTTGTTGAGGAGGTAGCTTGGTATTCATTATTTGGGCTCTGGTTCAGAGTTCAGTGGTCATTTTAAGCTTTCTTAAAGAATTGCTTGTCTTTGTTTTCAGGGAAAGACCATATGTCTTTGCTTAATCATTACCCAGAAACACTTACAGTGTTCTTGCCATGACTGTGTAGCCATTGATTTGGCCTTAACATAACAAATGGTGGCAATCTTCTAGGCATGGAGGGATTCTGTATGATCCAAAAAAATCATCTGAGCTATTTAACTAGTATATAAGTCACACAAATAAAACCAAAATCTGAGCTCTTTTACTAAGCATTTCAAAGTTCTTTACATTTTTAAAATCTCCTTTTTGATGATGAATATCATTAAATGATGGCTTATAAAATTTAAAAATTCTTTTGAAGCTGTATAAATTTTAACTATATTTTCTACATTTGCTAGTAAATTGTATTATTTTTGTATACCCTAGAGAATATGAAGACTTAATAGAAAGTGTAGCAGATTATGTGGGACAATGAAGACTATTAAACACCCATTCATTGAGTGAATACTATGAAAAACCATATGATCTAATTTCATCCTCATAGCAACACTAAAAGATAATCCCCATTTTACATAGGGGGAAAACAAAAGAATCAGAGCAGTTAAGGAACTTGCCCAAGATCACACAGCTGGTAAAATTCAGAACTGGGGTTTGAATCCAGGCCTGCCTTACAACAAAGCTTGGGCATTTTCTAAATGTTATATCACCTCCTCCTCAAAGCCAAGTTTAAGATTAATCTTTCCTATAATAATCTTTCCAGTGAATTTTAATTCCTTCAGCATGAATTTATGCAGTGTGTACTATACCATCACATGTTTATATATTTCTTTGGAATTATTTTTCTTGCTATTTCACAGCTTGTCCAGTCTACTAGATGTCTGTATTCCCTTAAGTCCAGGCGCTGTATCCTCTACTTCCTTTTATGCCCTCACAGCAAGAACGACTCTGGACAAATTATACAACTTTTTACACTGGTTATGTCAGGGTGTGATTACACAATCTTTCACTTTTTTTTTAAAGATTTTATTTATTTATTTGAGGGGGAAGGGGCAAAGGGAGAGGGAGAAGTAGGCTCCCCACTGAGCAAGGAGCCCAATGAGGGGCTAGATCTCAGGACCCTGGGATCATTACCTGAGTCAAAGGCAGTTGCTTAACTGATTGAGCCACCCAGGTGTCCCTCTTTCACTTTTTATACTATACTTATCCTTATTGCTTGAATTAGAAGGAAATATACAGGGGTGCCTGGGTGACTCAGTCCCTTAAGTGTCCAACTCAATCTTAGCTCAGGTCTTGATCTCAGGGTCATATGTTGAAGCCCCATATTGGGCTCCGTGCTGATGTGGAGCCTACTTTATTTTTTTTAAAGATTTTATTTATTTATTTGATTCATCTTAACCTACTGAGCCACCCTGGGACCGCTGTGGAGCCTACTTTAAAAGTAAGAGAGAAAGAAAGGAAGAAAGGAACCTGTAGATAATTATCTATACCTAGTATTAGAAAAATCTAATGGTAAATGTCCAATATTGAAGATATTAGGCAAAAAAATATAAAGAATATACACACTTATAGGACACTACATCTGGTTTTCCTTTTGAATTCTTACAGATTAGAAAGAGTTGAATGGGAGAAGCAGCTTAATTATTTTTCTGTTTATAATAGTAATGCATAAGGTTCCAAATAACTGGGAAAATCTGACTAAGGCTTGAAACAGGAAGAATATGAAGCTATTAAATATCTAACACTCTATTTTTAAAGATATGAAGAGGAACTGTAAAGGATAATGACAATATGTATCACCGAAAGGGATAGCAAGATGTATGGAAAATAAGCATTAACAGGATGATGGGAAACAAAGATACATCATATTTAAGAAAATGGGAGAACTAAAAGTGTTACAATCTGTAGTTAGACTAGAACTACCCCCCAAAATACTATCATAAATGCAAGTCATACATGGATGCTATTTTATCAGTAGAATAATGGTGGCTCAAAGAGAATTTAACATGACCAAATCAAAATGATTAAATCTTCATCCTTTTTTGGCAGATTTAGTGTAGACATGTTCTTGAGGTCCTATAAACAAGGTACTATTACTTGGGAAAAACAACTTTGCTCTAATAAACTCTGTTCAGTGGTGGCGTGAACTCATATAGCTTACATTGAAACAAGGAAATGTAAAAAAAAATTAGGTGACTAAAATAAGAAATAAAATGATAGTGGACAAACACACTGAACTCTAAATGCTGGGATTCTGTATGATAGAAGCAAAGCAATGAAGGGGTTAGAATTTGGAACTGGGAAAGTCAAAATTGCAGACGAGTTGAGAATCTTGACAAGACAAGGGAATCAGCCGTTAGGACATTTTTTTTTTTTTCCAGAAACAGGCATAATTAAAGTTCAAGATGAGCTGGTGAGGTCAGAAACTAAGCAACAAGCAAGCAGAAGTGAGTATAAATAGATGTGAGAAGTAAGTCTAATCATTGGGTCAGAAATTAGTAGGCAAACAGCAGATTAAGAGGACACAGTTACTAGAGTTCAGGGCAAAGAGTGAGAACCTTGAGCACGTAAGTTCCAAGAGAGAAAGGCAAAGCAATTAGTCTGCATGTGGTTGGTAGTCTGGAACCAGAAAAGTTGCAATAACCAGGCAAGTAGAGTAGAAAGAACAATTTGATTCCGTGTCAAGTTGTCTCCAGAAGTTTCTCCATCATTACCATAAAGAAATTTCATAAAGATCTAAGTATTTCTATGTCTCAAGAGTAGAAATAGGAAGATGCATCTGACCAGATGCGGCTTGTTGCCAAGTTTTCATGGTGATAATAATTTAGCAGTTTTATCTACAAAATTTCAAAGTTGGTGCTCCCTCCCTGTCTCCACCCCAAAACAACTCCTTACTTGTCACCTCAGGCCTATATCTTGGAAAACAACCTAAGCTATTTTTCATTTCCTTTAACTACGATTTGAACTTGCTTTCTCTCTTTCAACTCCCTCACTTGATTATTCTTATTCTGATGACATTTGCCTACCTACTCAATTATGGCCTCAACTCAACTCAATGAGGTATTTTTCTTGAACTAATTTCAACCGTGATCTAATGAATCCCCCATACCTATTCCTAAATAATATCTGAGGCAGATTTTTAAAACTTTTGGGGGGAACTTTCAACTATAAACACTTAGTCCACTACCATTACAAAGTTGAATCTCCATCTGAGTCAAAGGTATTTTCCCTCTCCCCAACTCTGTGCACTTTTACTCCCCTCTTGTCTCCCTTCTCCAAGCTATAGCTCTTTCAGTGTTGAGGACAGGAGGAAGGAGGAGAAGGAAAGGACAAAATCTTTTTTCTTGGCTGGACTCCACTGCAAGCCTCTTTGGCAGCTGATGCCTTTAGCATGGCAGGTATCCAAATACTGGCTCTCTTTAGGTTCATGTGGGAGTTTTTGGAAAAGCCCAGCAAGGCCAGTGGTAGGAACTAGTACTAGCACATCACTGTCTAGAAGGCAGGATTTGGGGCTTTACATAGGGTTCAATTCCAGTTCCCTGCCTCACTCAGGTCTAGCCATATCTCCTATCATTAAAACGTCACACTAACTGTGATGACTTATTTCCAGGTTGAGTAGTCCCCATGGGCTGACATCTGCTTATTGCATACTCTCCGTTCTACCTATGAGTTCTCTATTTCCAGCACTGTAGATTTCTTTCCTCCTCCCCTCCTCCTCCTCCTTTTTCTTCTTTTGGTACTTTCTGGTATTCTTTTATTTTTTGTACTTGTTTTGTACTGTATATTAACATTGTTGGCTATATTTCCCCCAGCATTGGTTGGCTATATCCACCCCCTGCCATGCATACACATACACACACATTTGAGGAGTGGGGTTGTGTAACACAGGAAATCTGATCCAGTAGATCTGAAGAAAGACCCTGAGATGTGAATTCTGAAAAATGCTCACCAGATGAGTCTGTGTTATGAACTGACTTGTGTCCCCTCCTAATTCCTCTGTTGAAGCCCCAGCCCCTAAGGTGATTGGATTTGGAGAGGGCATTTAGGGAGGTAATTAAGATATTAAGGGTAGGGCCCTAATCCCATGGGACTAGAGTCACTATTAGAAAA
Source organism: Ursus maritimus (assembly GCF_017311325.1). Taxonomy (NCBI): domain Eukaryota; kingdom Metazoa; phylum Chordata; class Mammalia; order Carnivora; family Ursidae; genus Ursus; species Ursus maritimus. The sequence continues at coordinate 27,721,441 of NW_024424564.1, read as the reverse complement.
GGATAAAACACCAAAGATCTTTTTCTCCATGTATATGCACAGAAGAAATGCTATGTAAAAACATAGCAAGAAGGTGGCTGTCTACAAGTCAGAAAGGGAGGCCTCACCAGAAACCAATCCTTAAAGCACCTTGATCTTGGACTTCTGGACTTCAGCACTGTGAGAAGATAAAGTTTTGTTGTTTAAGCCAACCAGGCTGTGGTATTTGTTATGGCAGCCCCAGAGGACTAATACAGTGTGGGTATCAGTGCCATGTCCATCCCTACTGAGAAGCTCTGTGCCAGATTCTCTTGAATTCTTAACAACTGTAACCGCAATGGGAAACCCCAACTCTGAGTCACCAGACAATATCATACAAACCTCAATTGCTGTAAAATCATACTCTACATTTATTGGGGCCTTGGATAACATTTTCTCTATCCTTTGCTCATCCTTTAGTTTCTTTAATCTCCCCAATCCAGTCCTTAGCCTTACTCAATTCTGGCTGATCACCATAAGCACCTATTATATAAGGAATATTAAGATTCCATTTATATGCCTATGTCATCCTTCCTCAAACTTCAATTTTTACCTTTCCTTCACACTTTTTTTTATGCCTTCTTCTATATCAGAGAAAGAGATGTTCTTTTTATTTTTAAGGCAAATTGCCTCTATTCACTTTAGATCCTACCTTCATCTGACCTCTGTACCCACTCCCCAGCATTTTCATCTTATCTCCCTTGCCGTCCTTTTCTCTGCCATAAAATATACATAAGTCAAAAAAAAATTGACTTTCAGTAACTTGGTTTTTGATGACTGATAAATTGGCTTCTTTCCAACATTTCTATCAGTAAGAGAAAAAAAATGACACTGAAAGAAGTTCCCTGGGGTCACCGGAATAAAAGAGCAAGGCAGTGGATTTAAATTTAGAATTCATCATTGGAGAGGTGATAGTTCACTTGTTCATTCATTCATGTCGATGTTTTTATTTTAAGCACCTATTATGTGCCAGGTTCTGTGAGTTTGTTTGTACACGTGGGTAGGTGAGCTATCACCTTGATGCCAATGCCTCCTAAATAGACATCTTCCTTGTTTTCCTACTTTAGTAAGCTGAGCGGGCATTTGCCAGGATCAACAACTGGTTAATGAATTAATGAATAAGAGACATTAGTCTTGTCTTCAAGGGGCTGAAGTCATGAAAATAGGTGAGCTTGATAGAAGTTAGGATACAGAAAAATGCTCACGTACAGGAATTTAGTATTGGAACTAGCCNAGAGAAAGAAGAATTAATGAAGGACACAACAAAAGAACATTGTAACAATGGAGAGAAAGAGATGATAAGGGGCTTCAAAAGCCCCCAAAGGAACTGTCCATATTGTGTTTTCACTGGATCCACTCTGAACAGATTTAGTCAGAAGGTCTGTGAGTATGGCCCTGGGAATCTGCATTGTTAAGCTCCTACAGGTGACTCTTCTGCACATTCTAATGTCACAAAAAACAAGAGTGTCTAAGAAAAGGTGAGCAAAAATGAAAAATTGTAGAAAATAAGCACTAAAAAACTGAAAAATGTAAGATTCTCCCTGAATGTGAAAAAATCCAACTGATTTTCCTATTGTTGGCATAAAAATAAAGTGAAGTAAGAATACACCAGGGATAGTAGAGCAGAAAGCTGTGAGCCTGGATCCTTGATGGCTGTGTTGGACTGCTGAATCAGTCACACCATCATATACCTCTGGACTTCTCATGTGAGAATAATAAACCCCTATTCATCAAAGTAAAGTAAGTAAAGTGAAAATGTACATTTTAATTTGTATTACATTTATTTAGTAGTAAGGGATAAAGAATGAATGCTCATGAGTAATAATGACAACATTTGTTGGGCATTGGCTATGCATAAGCATTCCGTGGAGAGCTTTGTATAAATATCTCACCAAAACCTCACAACAGCACTATGATACACCATAACTCACCACTATTAATGGAAAAATAAATGAGTTCCTTATATGGAGGTAAATAATATCAAAGGTAGTAAATATATGTGTCATGGGCAATGAAAGGATAGGAAAATGGATGTAGTGAACTTGTTAACTGCCAGGTACTTTTCTGGATATTTCTCCTGCCCATCTTCTTTTGCATTAATTTAAATCCTATATGTCTTTTGTGGCACCAGTCAAGTCAAAATCCTCTTTTAGGAAAACTTCCTCGACATTTAAGTATGAGCTTTCCCTCTTGATTCTCTGGAATTTAAATTTAGGACCATACACTATGACCTAGATTATACAATATTTGGGGTAGAAAAAATCCTTATACCTAAAAGAGTACAGGGTGTTAAATAATTCCTGTCAGGGCTCCTGGGTGGCTCAGTCAGTTAAGCATCTGCCTTTGGCTCAGGTCATGATCCCAGGATCCTGGGATCAATCCCCACATCAGGCTCCCTGCTCAATGGGGAGCCTGCTTCTCCCTCTGCCTCTCCCCCTGCTTGGCTCTCTCTGTCAAATATATAAATAAAATCTTTAAAAAATAACAATTCCTGTCAAATGATGACAACTAACCATTTTCCATTTTTCACCTATGAAAATTTTCCATTATGTGACTTGAAAATGCTTGTTTTAGGCATACCCAAAATCATACTTCATTTAATTCAGCAAATGTAATTAATTTGTTACTAACAGATGACAGTTCTCTGTGGTTTTCAGCTAAGTAATGTTTCTCTCGACATCTCTCTGGTGATCCAGGTTAATGGACATTTGAGAATATACACAACTACTTTTTATGAAGTATTGAATATTTCTTTCCTGCCTCTTTACATGTGTCAATTGTCTTTAGCATTTTGCAATGATCGGAACTGATATATTCACATATGTATAAATTGGGGAAATTATATGGTTTTAAATATATGCTGGTGTTGGTATGTCTTTATTTTGTCCTACTGCTAGATGCATGTGACAGAATTCTTGAGGATAAAGATCTTAATGTTTCCTTTTACACATAATTACATTGAAGATTTTAGAAAACTGTCTCAGTGGATTATACTTGATTAGTTCATGTTGAATCGGTCAACTTATCAGAAAATAATCAATAGTTTAGATTTGCTCCACTAAATGGAATACACTTGAATAGTTTGCAAAATACACTATTTTGAATACATGGCCTATCTTCAAATAATGTTAATATCCCAAATAGTAACTTGCCATAGAATTTAAATACCTTTATAAATTTTGCGTTGTAACTAAAAAAAAAAAAGATATTTAGATATTCAAAGTGTATTAAAAGAACTTTGTAAAAGTACTTCAACAAAAATTGCATTATTTTATTGTTATTATGCACTGATATATCTCTAGTTCAATTAAATCCATGGGACAAGTAAGGTCCAAGATTAGAGAATATGGCTCTATCTTGTACAGTAGCATTTTTGAATTCAAGTCGTTCCATTTTTAGGAAGTGCTAATTAAGCAATATTTTCTTGATTTTTACATTGAGAATTGTAATTAAGGTGGTTTCAGTAATAAACCTTTTGGAGAAAAAATGAATTTCCTTATGTAATGTGTGCAGTTATTTCTATATTGTTTTCAGGCTTTGCTATTTGAAGAATGAAAATATAAAAACCAAACTACACAGTACAATCGTCTTGACTATGACAGTGAAAGTATATCAGTGTGTGTGACTCACATTTCATTAAAATGCATGTAAATATGTTCTAGGATATATATGTATATAATCTCCATAAATGAAAACTATTGAAATCATGTCTTAAAATGAAGATGCTGAGTAATTTTTCATGACCACAGCACTTTAAAAGCATATATTTTATTATTTGGAATTGCAACAAACCCACAAAGTAAACAGATTCTAGTTTAATCTATTATCCATTTTGCTAGTGTACTGTACCAATGATTCATATATTACTTTAATATCAAATTCTTGATTAAAGTAGGATACATAATTCAATTTTCTACTGCAACTTCCTTGGAGGAAAAGTTGGACAAAAGCCAATGATTCTTAAATTTCTCCAAGCCGTTTTGAAAACTTAATCTGTTCTTCTGTTAAGAAGTCTAGAAATAGTGTCAGGAAGGGCTATTGATACCACACCAACCAATTCCTTAACAGTGATTAAAGGGAGGAAAAATTGTGTCATTTTGCCCAAGTGCTAATTTTGCATGTGAAGGGCACAGCTCAAAAGGTAATGTCTAACCTGGTAAGATATATAAATTGATGAAAAAAATATTTTTAACAGGGTTAACTTGGAGTTTTTTGCTTTTGAAACTTTTTATGTATTTTGTTTCTAAGCCTTTAAAATATTTCAAAATAAATGCTACCAGAGAGTGAACATAAGTAATAAAGTCTTTTGCATCGCCTGTCTGCTTTTAAGAAGACATTACAAATATTAATTTTTCCAGTCCTGGAATTTAGAGAAGGGAGGAGACTCTTCAGAACTTTTCTTTTTGTTCTGATTAAGTGATACTGAAAATAACACGAATAAGGTTTCTGAACGAGCGTCGATGCTTAGTTCAAGTAGAGGCGATTGGAGGAAGATGGAACACGGTGTCTTAGGCAGCAACCAAATCTTTACATCCATGTGCGCATGTTTGTGAAGAAGAAAAACACCTTTTATTTTTTAAGTAGATGTCTCTACGGATAGTTTCTTTTTTATTAACTTGCAAAAGCTCTCGAAGTTTGGAGCAAAGCAGGTTACCTTTTAGCATCTAAATCCCGCACGTTACTCCGTATTTTTTTCTTTTTTTTTTTCACCCACACGAAAGAAGGGTGCAGGGTCGAGATGCTACGAAGTGAACTAAAAGAGCCAACGGCTGGTTATAGGAAGAAAAAGCAAACCCAAAACGAAAACATGGGGATTTTAAGCGTGGATCCTAAGGCACACCAGCGTTAACCCTTTGGGCGCTGCAGTGGGGATCCCCGCTGTCTCGGGCCCCACGGACAAGAACACAGGCACCCCGCCCCCGTCGGGGGGAGTGGGCTCTCCTCCTCAAGGAGGGAGTAAGCTGAGGCACTTTTGTCGTCCGGCGCGTGCGTCACGATCCGGGACAGGCAGCGAGTCCAGTACGGAGTGGAACCGAGACGCACGAGGAGCCGCTCAAACGTCCGCTGGCGCAGGGTCAGCCTCAACCTGTCCTCGCCAGGAGCGCTTGCCCTCGCCCGTCCGCCGGCCCAGCTCCCAGGCTCTGGAGGGGCGCAGGCCTGAGGATGGTTCGGGCGGGGCCCCCAGGTGAAGAGTGCCCGCGTCCGCCTGCGGCAGTCATCGTTGTCCTGCCTCCACACTCGCGGCAGCCTCACGGCCCCGCGCCCAAACGGCAGCTGTGACTGACGGAGTCACCGCCCCGCGCGCCCGAGCCACCCCCTCCTCCCCCGCCGCCCCTCCCCCGCCCCGATACGTCATGGAAACACGGACGTCAGAGCTTCTCAGCCAATCGCAGGCAGCAGCAGGAGGAAAGGAGCGAGCGGGAGGGGGCGGGGGCAGAGGCGAACCGAGGCTCTCGGGGAAGGAAGAGAGGGAGGGGCGCGTGGAGGCGCGAGTCCCCCGCCCCTCACTCCGGACACCCTTTCCCGACCGCGCGGCAAGTTCTAATCGCCGGGCGCGCGCTCGCCAGCCGGGGACGCGCTCGCCGGGTCCTCCCCTTAAACGCCCTCTCCACGGCGCTCGGCTCCTAGTCCCCGTCCGAGCCGCGCTTCCTCCGCGCGCGCGCTTGCCCGCCCCCAGGCTCCCCGCGGGCTGCGTCACGTGACCGCGCCCAGCCAAGGCGGCAGCAGCGGCGGCGCGAGCTACGGCGGCGGCGGCGGCGGCGGCGGCAGTGGCAGTGGGAGCAGCTGCGCCGCCAGCGTGGAGCGGGAGGCGTGTGGGTGTGGAAAGAAGGGAGCGCCAGACCAGAACGGGTGAGCGTTCGCCTACCCCGGCAATCTTGCGGGCCACCCGGTGCAAACGGGGCCCCTGCCCCGAAGCTTTGCGCATCCCCCTCGTGCTCGGCCGTCCGCTCTCGGGTGGCCGCGGCCCCGCCCGGAGCGGACCGTGCTGCGGTGCTCACTAAGGGGGCTGCACCCCGCCCGCCGCTGCTGTTGAGGACGGCGGCGTGAGGCTGGCGGAGCTGCCCGTGCTGAGCGCGGCGCGCCCTGTGTGCGGCTCTGCGGATCCGAGGAGGCGGGTCCTGCGGGGACGCGGGCGGCCACTCGGCGGCTGCCGGGCTCTGGGCGGGGGCCGGGCTGGGCGCCGCCTCCTCCTCCGCCGCCGCCTCCTCGCAGTGCAGCGTGAGTAGGGAGCCCCGGCTGGTGGACGCCGAGCCTCTGGGCTCTGCGGCCGCCTCATCCTCGAGGTGTAGCCGCACCTCCGCGTGGCGCCCCGAGCCCTGCGAGTCGGCTGCGGACGATCGGAGGACCGAGCCCCCATTCTCCGTGCTTCCCGCTGCCCCTCACCGCTCCCCCCACCCCCTGACCCTCCTGCAGCCTCCCTTACCTTCCCCCCCCCCTCGGAAAATGGTTCCTGCTGCCGGGCGAGGTGAGTGGCGGCTGCCGCCCGCCCGCGGCGGTGGCGGCGGGTCAGGTCACCTGCGGGGGAGGCCGGGTGGAACGCCGAGGTCGGGGCGTCGCGGCGGGGGTCCTGACCGCTGGGTGCTCAGTGGACTGCGGCGCAGTCCGAAGAAGTTGGCGGGGGCGTTCGGGGCACCCCTCGCAGGTTGTCTCCTGCCGCGCCCGCCCTGGGAGATCATAAAGGTGAGCGGGTTCCTCGGCGTGCGCCTCAGCGCCGGGTCCGGCCGGGAGTCCCCGCCCAGAGACCAGGGCACTGGGTTCGGTGGGGCTTCGTGTCTACACCCGCAGCTCTTCGGCTTCTTCCAGCCGCCTCGGCCGCGCCATAGCCCATCCTGCCGCTGGCCGCCCCCGCCCCGGCGTGTGGTGACCTTGAGGGCAGCGGTGCCCGGCACTCTTTCCCCGCGCCCCGGGAGGGTCACCCTCTAATCCCCGACTTCGGCCCCACTGGAGCTTCGCGGGCTGAGGGCGGGGGCCCCTCGTCGGCCCCTGGCCGGGGCTGGTTGATTGATGCGTTGTCACACCGGACGGTGATTCCGCGGGAGTTAGCCGCCTCGCTTTTCTCCGGTGTCTCCTGCCTGGCCCCCCAGGATGTTCACGGTTGCTTCCGATTCAGATTTGTGGACTTAGTTGAAAAGGAAAAAAAAACAAAACAAAACAAAACCAGAAAACCGTGCGGTCCTCCACTGCCTCTTTGGAAAGGGTCAATAAGAAAGAACCGCATTCTAGTTGCGGGGGCGGGGGGTGTGCTCTTTATCCCATCCTGCTGGAGAATCTTGTGGCTAAGCTAGTTAGCGACCCCTGGTTCTGCGCCGCGGTCACTAGCCAGGTTGGTCTCCGTGCGCATTTCATTCACCAGTTTTTTGCGGGACTCGGCAGCGCTGGGAATGCTCGCATCCTGTGCGGTGCCGCGGTGCTTGGCGCTGAGCGGAGGGCAGGGGGTACTAAGAGAGGGCTGAGGGGGTCTCTACGTCTGGGGAGGGCTGGATCCTACTCCACACGCTTATTTTTACCTTTTCCTGGGGTTACAGCGCAGCAAACAATCACCTTTAGCTGTTATGCATGCTACTTTTATGGGTTTATTAATAATCTAACGGCTCCTGTTGGTATCGATTGCTATTCATGATGAATTAGTTATATGGATGTTTTTTTCTTATGTGTGTAGGTATATGGATATATCTGGACTGCCTTTCAACATGGAAGCCTTTGTTGTGTATAACCTCCCCCACCTGAGGACAGTCTTATTTTAAAATAAAGCTCTTGCTCAACGTGGGTGTATTTTATAATAAGAAGTACTTTTAAGGATCTGCTTTGTATGAGGCTGTCCTCGAGCAGAGGGTGTGTAACCCTTTGGATGGTGGCCCACGTGAGTCAATAAAGGGCCTTTACCGCTTGCCCTGCTGCTAGCCTTCCCCAGACTCCCTGTCCTTGTGTGTGGCAGAGGCGGATTGGGGGAATTAGAGGGATTGGAGGAGAGTCTGCTTTTTGTACTTGTGTGTTTCATTGGGGTACCCCCCCTTTTTTCTTTTTCATCTGGTGCGTTCAGATTTGAAGTAGATAGAAACGTTTTTCTTACAAGGAACCTTTAAAAACTAGTGTGTGAAATGGGCTTATTTAGCCATGATTTCAGGGGGACGTTTTAGTTTCTACCTTGCTTTGGATGAGACAGTTAAATTGCTGTAATTAAGGGTGGATCTCTGTCCTGATTTTGGTTTGGGTGTAACTGCAAAGATCTTTGAAAAGTAACTGTTATTTCCTACCATATAGTCTGCAAAAGTGAGTCACAATCGGGTGAGTTGAGGACAGAGCGCCACCTTTAATTTAAAATTTCGTGATTTTTTTTTATTAAAATGGTAAAAATTCAGAGTATGCCTTCTTGATTTTAATGGCAGCGGCTATCATTATGACATCCCCGTTTAGACATATAAGGTGAAATTGTCTGTTTTTCTGTATTAATGGGGAATTCCTGCAATTATGTAGGAAGTCTTGGTTTTTTCATTAAAGTTTGAGATTTAATGTAGGATTCTGAGATGAGGTGGGAAACTAGTTTTGATTTGTGCTTATGATAATGGGAGTAATGTTAGTCTGGACCTACTTAGGAAAAGAAATAAGGAAGTAGCTGCATTGTAAATAGATATTTAAAACTATGTACTGCCGCCAAATCAAGGTACCTACTGGCATGAGAGTGGTTTTACAGTTTGTTTTTAGCTTTTGTGCTATTAACAGATTCTACAGGAAACATGCAAAATATCCAAAATTATTAACCTTGAGTAAGGTTATAGTAATTTGGTTTGTTTTTCATCTTCCAACAGCTTTCCTTTTATGGCTTTACTGCGAGTTTTATAATTACTTGTTTTTAGATGATACAAATGAGGACTTGCAGCAGGAGTAGGTACATTCAAAGTTATTAAAGACCACGTTGGGAAAGGTGGTTTCTATATATGGCTCCTCTCAAATGCATCTCATACAAAAATAAATGGAGTTTTTAATGCTTAGAAAATAAATGCTGTAGTGACAGCTGAATTTCTTCCCTGCCCACATGCTGCCTCCTGTCCCCCTCTCTCCCAAATAAAAAAATTTAAGGTACACTATCTCTTTAGGCACAGGATGCTTTTTGATAATTGTGACTACAGATGTAACATGAAGAAGCAAAGATTTAGCTCTCAAGGAATGAATGAATTAATGTGTCCAAGTTACCAAATACAGTTTTCATTACTGACCACAAGATAGTATTTCCCTTCTGTCTGCATTTACGTTTTAATTGAACACTTGCGATTTCTTCATAGACCACTGTAAAGCATAAGCTACTACGTTATGGATGTTTTACTAAGTTAAAATTGAATAAAAAATTTGCTTGGGGCGCCTGGGTGGCACAGCGGTTAAGCGTCTGCCTTCGGCTCAGGGCGCGATCCCGACGTTGTGGGATCGAGCCCCACATCAGGCTCCTCCGTTATGAGCCTGCTTCTTCCTCTCCCACTCCCCCTGCTTGTGTTCCCTCTCTCGCTGGCTGTCTCTGTCTCTGTCAAATAAATAAATAAATTCTTAAAAAAAAAAATTTGCTTGAGATGAAAGAGTGGCTTATGCTTTTTCAGTCTGTGGAATATGGCCCCATGTTAAGGACATTATTTGATTTTAGGTTTGAATTAGGTTGATGTATGCAGAGTAATTATACATTGTTATGCATAATTGATAGAATCTTTGATTTGGGGGTTAAATTTACTAAATGCCTTTTTCTGACACACATGTTAACTTCGTATTGGATGAAACAGTCTCTTACCATGTGAACAGAGTTGTATTAGATCAACAGGTTTTAAGAGGAATGGCCAATTACAGCTATCAGTGTTTTATGTACTGCCAACAACAAAAGTATTTGCCCCTTTTTTTCTTACTTTGTTACATATACAAGCAGTTTAAATTGGTTGTTTTCACTTTTTAATTCTTGAATTTTGTAATGAATGAGCAACACAATAAAGGAGTAAAAATATCAGGAAGCAGAAACTTAAGAATTAAATTTTTGCACCTTGATTAAAACATTACTTGTCCAGTTGGAGGGGAATATTATTTTCTAGTAGGTATCGTGATATAAAAAAGGGTACTGTGAGTAGGTTATTTTGGAATATATAGAATCTGTGGTAACATTGAAGGCAAATGATTCAGTGGTTGTTATGGGAAAAATTTTTTTTAAGAAAAAAACTTTTAAAAGATTCATTTTTTAGCTTTTACAGATGTTTTACATAAACACACACATACATTGTTTTGTTAAAAATTTTTATTTATGGAAATTAAGAGAATAGTATACTTAGTGACTAGTTTTTGACAGTTATCAGTTGGTGGCCCATCTGATTTCATTTCTGTCTTTATGCGTGAAATAGGTCTGTTATAAATGGGAACATTGGTCAGGTAACTGAAGTGAATTCATGTGTATTTTATTTGTAATTTACAAGTACGCGGTAATGTCTAATATGTAATTGACTCTGAAAGGTAATTTTTATGTTCTTCATTGTTTCTATAATAGTCTGTTTTACAGCAGGCTCCTAAAGATAGTGTCTCTCAAATTTTGCTCTCTTAGTAATAATGCTTTTGATTTATAAAGTGCTTTGCAATATTTCGGAATATATCACATACTACCTCATTTGAGTCTCGCAGTAAATAGGACCTGTGAGATTAGTAAAATAGGTAGTTGTACCTTCCCCTATCCACCCCAGATAGGTAAAATGATTTTAGGCCCTAAGGTCACAGAGCTAGCAGCTAGATTAGCCAGTACTGGACTCTAGGTGGCTTCTTGTTTTTACTCCATTGCTCTTTCCATTATGCATGTTTTTATGTGCATTTGTGAAAGTTATGTAATTTTATGAAAAATCAGTTTCTGACCAGGGTAAATTTTATACTGGAATATAAACAGATTTGTTTGGGTTTAACTGTGTAAATATAATCTAGTGCTTATATTTGGTGTAATGTAAACAGTTCATACCCTGATCTACTTATTAACAGCTGAGTAAAATGAATTTGAACATATTTGAAATACTATATTTTTAATATCGTGGATTGGATTATCTTTAAGGAATTTTGTTTGCAAAGACCTGTTGGTCTTTGAAATGACTGGGGTTGTCTTAAATCTTGTGTCAAAAAGGCCTATCCTAAAAGTTTCTTCTTTTCATTTCGGCTATAATTTTTTTAATGCACTTGTTTTTCTGCCAAACATATGTATTCCATCAATCTTTTTGAAATGTTAATTTGTAATGACATTTAGTTTACAAAGGTCCCAAACGAGGAGATTTTAGTTCCTGAAATTCAAAAGCTTTTTATAAATCTCACAAGGAAGGTAGCGGTTCCTCCCCGTTCGTCTGCCTGAGGGTCACCTGGGGGAGTTACTGACCGGGCAGAGTCCCTGGCATGGCCCCGGCAACTCTGATTCAGCAGATTTGGGGTGGGGCCCAGCTGTCTGCATTTTGAGAAACATGTTAAATTTATAACTAGGTTAAAATTATATTATGTAGTAGAGATGCCTTTATAACAGCGTTGATTTATTTGACTTCGAGCATAGCAGAGTTAGTGCTTTTCAAATAGTTTTGACTCAAATCAAGCCACGCTTGATTTGTGGATTGGTGGTTTTTGTGACAGTTATAAACCTGGTAAATTGAAAATACTTCTGTTATCTGTGTTCACTGTCTTCTTTCAGAACATCCATCTGTGGTTACTTATTAAGTGTCATGAACTAGACAAAGAATTTTCTTCTCTTTTTGTTTTCATGCCCGTGTCTGCCATTTCCAAATGACTTGAACATGGGGACTTACTTTGGTAAAAATAATGCGTTCTATGTCAGTACAGCACTGAGTATTTATGCTTTACTCTAGCTCTTATTTTTTGTTAGAAGGAAAAACTTGGGATATTCCTTCAGACTAAAAGGACATAAATTGTTGGATAAGTGGTGGTCCTTACCAATTTCAGTTAACAAGCAGCTGTTCCTTCAAAAGCAGCAGGTTAGTGCCTAATGATTTTTCAATAATATTAATGATCTAAGACTAATTGCTAATTTACTACTCTGTGTGTTGAAACAGAAGTTACTGCTCTTTTACTTACATGCTAAATAACAGTTTGTATAACAGTCTTCTATAAGGTCCAGTTGATGCGAACTGGTTTGACTTTTTAAACTATTTTATTTAATACTCTATGCTGCATATAGATTATTTAAGACCAGTTTTTGCTTCATTATAACAGGATACTAAATAGCCTGTATTGTGTTTAAAATACATTTTATGATGAAATTAATTTCGAAGTAAATCCATTTCAAGACTGTGTTGAACATTTTTTTGTTGTTTGTTCCAAAAGCTTTGGCTTGTTGGCTGTGCTTTAGGATATATTTAGGACTCCTGGGTTATAATTTACAAATGACTATGGAAATCGAAACTAATAAAGATTTCTGGCAGAGAGATCCAGATACACTATGGGTAAAATTTTCAGCATGTTCTTTTGAAATATTTTTTATTAAATTTTTCCTGGGATAGTGTTAACTGTTTTAAACAGTATGCAGTGTCTTTAGTTAACTCTTTGGTAGAAACATTATTTGGTATTTCTAAGTGCAATAACTTCCAAGAATATGGTATCTCAGCCTCTGGGATAGCTGCTTTGTATTAATATTATTGTCACCTGGGCCTCTGGGGGAAAGAATAAAGATGGTTTTGAATGGACCAGTGCTTGCTTACATTGTGAAATCTGAGATTGTACTGCCTAACTGTAAGCTGGTATGACTACTGTAAAGACCTGGTAACGTCAGAAGGAAAAGTTGTACTTTCTGAAAAATAGATCTGAAAAAGGATTTGATTGTTTAAAAGATGCTTTTTAAATAACTTGATTATTAACAGTGTGGATTTATTGTTCACTGTACTAACTCAGTGAATTTGCTCCCAGAAGGATATTAAACAGTCTTTTACTCTCATAATGCTCAGATCTGCTGCTTTAATCTGTTTTTCATATTTGTGCCAGAACTTTTTCTTTTGTTTTTAAATTGCTTTCCTGCTGTCATTTCTTCACTAAAACTTTTAACGGTTCCTCATTTTTCTCTTTATCAACATGCAACTTGACTCTGAAGGCCTTTTATAAAGTAGCTCAGTATTTTCCAAAGTGTGTTTTAGAACACCGGCTTCAAGAAATATTAATAGGGGATTCTTTAGGGGAAGACGGGCAAAACTAAAATCCAAGATTGCTGGTTTATGCAGTTTTCCCATTTGGTTCTTCTCCCATCCTTTGATAACAGTAATATGGGTGGAATCTATGTAAATGTGTTTAGTGTTTTGCTCCCTTATTTCACAGAAGCCCCTTTCTTGGATCATCCCACCTGTTACTTTTCTATATTACCTAGCAGGATCACCACTTTTCTATATTACTTAATGGGGTCACCACTTTGCACACCTCCAGGGGGTGCTATTCACGTCGGTCAAACTGTGAATTGCGGTTCCTGGAGTTGAGAGCAGTGCTGTAGTACCTTCGTGCCGGTGACTGCCCGCTGCGTGACAGTCTTCTGTATGCACTCTCCTCATTCCCTTTGCTGTGACTTCATTATTTTTTTCCTCTCGCCTGATAGGACCCTTGATCTTGTCTGTCTTTGTAAGTGGTCCCATCCTTCAAAACTTACCATTAGTCTACATTTCTCAGTCATCACTCATTAACTTCCTTGTCTGAATTTCTCTGTATTTGTAGTCTGGGTCATACACTTCCATTTATTATAAATCTTTTTTTCTTAGTCATTAATTTCATTTGGAGATAATATAGTAGAGTTGAGATAAGCACGTGGGTTCTTGAGGGTATATAGAACTTTATCTAGCAAATGTCCAGTCAGTGTTTTTTGGCGTATTGATTTAGGACTTAGATATTGTATGGCTTGGTTGTTAAGGTAAAGCAGATAAGGTTGAGGAGTTTTTCTTGATGAATTTCTGAAGCCTTTTTACCTTGGCAGTTTTAACTTATATGGACTCATAGGACAACCTGTTTTACTTTTGGAAGACAACTGTATTCCATAGAATGTTGCTAGGACAGTAGAATTTAGCTTCTGTATAGGAAGTCTTCCATTTGTTAATTTCAGTTTAGTAATTAATTTGTCTCTTAGGTTCTGTTCTGATTGTAATGAGTCATTGTACTAGCTAAAATTCATTATACTAGCTAAAATTTATATCTTAAAGTGACCAATTTCATTTTTCTGTTAGTTCTGTGACATCTTTTCTTCCGTCAGGATGGAGGTTCTTAAGATGCGTTTGTTGGATCTGTAGTCCGTTAACGTATTGCATGATGTAAAATGCCGTGATTTGAAACATATTACGGTTTAAAATTTAAGCTGTGATGTTCTTGTTGTTGCTCTTTATTGATAGAAATACTGTTGGAACTAAGTTCTTAAATGTTTGTTTGCTGAAGGTTCTAATTTTTCCAAGAGAGCTTTTCCGTGGACTGAGAATGAACTGTTTGCTCACGACGTGGTGTGGGATCATTGCAGGCGTCAGGAAGAAGTGTAGATATATGGTCTCTGTTAAAGTTTAAAGCATAGTATGATGTGGTTATTCTTCTAACTGCCTTTCTTAGGTCAAGAAAGGAAAGCCTGTACTTGACTTTATCATATATATTAAATGCTCATGTAATACATGAGTCATAATTTCAAACATTCAAGCAATTAATGATTTACATAGATTTAGTATATAAGCTGTTATGTTAAAAAAACACTTGAGAAAAGTTGCTCTCCAAAGCTCATTCATTTTCCAGTGATTGTTCTTCCAGCTCTTCTAAACTGTATGGACTTAATTGTTGGTAAGGTATTACTGCAGAAGGAATTCTAAGACTTGCTTCTGCTTTAACATGGCAGTAGTAATCATGCTAAAATTTCTGATCAAAAGAGGAGCGTAGAATGGCTTTGGCAGTGAAAAAAATAAAAGGAAATCTGTGAAGGCAGAAATCCATGAAACCAGTAAAAGTTGAAATGGGTTAGGGCATGATCTTTTCCTGCTGGGACACAATGTGGATGACACTGGCACATACTCCGTGCTGCCCTGCTAACACCGAGACGTATGCGAGATTTTCGGTTTCTTTGCTGTCATTCTTCCTTATTTAGTCCTAAAGTTAAGTGAGTGATGCTCGAAGTACTCTTTGTTTACAAAGTGAATCACAAACCAGGGTCTTTAGACGGTCCTGACAACTGATACCTGGTGGAGAGCTATAGAGTTTAAGGGTGGCAGTGCAAGTACAGGACTGAATACAAGGAAGATCAGTCAGTGCCGTGGGAAAGAGATGATGGCGATGTCTAGGAAAAGGAGATCCCCTAGGATCGAACTCTCTGAATGTCTGGTATCCGAAAAACGAGCATCAATCCGGCAGCCCTTCCCTTTGTGCAGAGTGGATTTAGGGTTAAGTTTCAATTCACCTGCATTTGGGCTTAAACTGTGCTGTATTTTTATATGTAATTGAATGATGGAACCTACCTGATCCGCTTTTGCTTCTGGACCTCTTGCTGCCTCACTCCTTTTGCTAGGAATACCTGCCTTTCTCAGAGCCTGTGTGTCTGGGTTTGTGTGTTTTATTTTTCTTATTTTATTTTTTTTTGTTTTAAGATTTTATTCATTTATATGAGAGACAGAGAGAGCATGAGGTGGAGGAGGCAGAGGGAGAGGGAGAAGGAGACTCCCTGCTGAGCAGGGAGGCAGGGAGCCTAACGTGGAACTCGATCCCAGGACTCTGGAGCTGAAGGCCGATGCTCAGCCAGCCGAGCCACCCAGGAGCTGTGTGTCTTGTGGTACGGTATTCCTATGTCTTTATGCTATGTGTGACTGGACCCAAATTTTCTGATTTGGGTTTTTATTCTATGATGTTTTGTTCAGATTTCTCCAGATTTAAATTTGAGTTTTACCTTGAGTTTTTACCTTCCCCAAGTGGCCTTGGGTTAATCACTGGGTTTGTTACCTCCTCAAAAAAGTGCAAAATACAAGGTTGAGGACTTTTATTAATTTTTTTTTCTTGGAAGTTTTGACTTAAAAAAATTTTGTGGCTGTTGTAGATCTTCTTTCCCCGCTCTGCCACCAAATTTTCAGCCATTTAATTCTTTTTGGTTTGCTTTCTAATTTCGTCTTTTAACTAGTTTATCATCATTTGATGTTTCATCTGTGATATGCTGTGTTTCATTCATGAAAATAATCTAAAGCTTTTCAATAAATGTATTTATCTAAGACTTCCAGGTAAAGAAGTGGAATATAACTGGCATTTAACTCTGCTCCCCACCAAAAGTATACTAGAATGTGAGAATGTGTTGAGTTTAAAGATTCCCAGCTGCCTTCCCTCTCTTAGCTTTCAGTCTCCAGAGTTGAAGTGTCTTCTCTGAGGACTCTGACCAGCTCAGGGAAAAGGACCTGAAGATTCTGGCCTTGGCTCTGTGTTTGTGTGAGGGGTTTGTCCAAAAGGAAAAAAAAAAAAAGTCCCAGTCTGATCACTCTACGGTGAACTCCATAGTCAGAAAGGCTCACATGTGAGTTCAGAACTCCTATTTAGTTTGTGTCCTATTTTTTTCTTTCATAATTAAAAAAAAATCGTTACAGCCCTATTAAGGAGTGATTGACGTGCGGTAAAATGCACAAATTTAAAGTGAAAAACTTGTTACGTGAAAATATCGCCATGGTCAGGTTAATGAGCACAGCCATTCCCCTAAAAATTTTCTTGTGCCTTTGTGTAATCTTCCCTCCCTTCCCCTTTTCTATCTACTCCTTTCCCCAGGCAATCGCTCATCTGCTCTCTGTCATTAGAGATTAATTTGAATTTTCTAGTACACGGAATCATGCAGTATGCGTTCTTTTTGGGCTGGCTCTCATTGAGCATAGTTATGTGGAATTTACCCATGCTGTATATCTTAATAGCTCAGCTTTTGTTATCACTGATACAAGGATTTGCTTGTATGGCTATACCACACTATCTTTGTCCATTTACGTGTTGATGGACATTTTGGGTTCCAGTAATGTATAGTGTCCATTCAGATCTTCTGTTCACTTTTTAATTAGGTTGTTTGCCTTTCTTATTGAGTCGTAGTTTCTTTATATATTCTAGATAAAAGTTCTTCAGGAAATATTACTGTTTGTGTTGGGAGTGGGAGGAAGAATGGTATTGATTGCCAGTGATAACACCCGAAAGTGAAGAAGCAAGTTGGAGCATTGCAGTATTATTTGTGGAGGTGGGCTTAGGAACTAAAACGAATGATACCTATTCCCCAGTGCCTCCGAGTGGAGAGTGGAGTAGGGGAGCTAAAACAGATGCTAATATTAAAAAGGAAAAAAAAAAAAAGTCTTGTAGATCTCTTTCTCTACATGGATGTTACACACATACATGTTTGTCAAAACTAAAAACGAATACGTACATGGACTAAGTTTATGTGTGTGGATACCCCAGGTGTGCCACCTGTAATTCAGTTCTTGTGTCTGTTCACCATCTTGTGTGGCTTAGATGCAGAATTCAGTATTACTTTGGGTAAAAGAAGCAATTTTTACGAAAACATAAGTGAGCAGTGTGGACTTGACTGAAAAGAAAACAGGGGCCTTTATTTCTCCTGCAAGTCTTCCTCTACTTTGCAAGTTCAAATTTCTTCTCATTCCTTTATTATGTAGAGCAGTCGGTCGCCATCTTTGGTTTCTTGAGTTTTCCTGGGATCTTCCACACCACCACCACTCCTCCACACACACCCCAAGCAGCTCGTAAAAACCTGTAAAGACATTTTTTCCCCCAAATAATTACATATAGTGCTCTCCCTAATAAGAGTCTGGTATGTGATTTCTCCATTTCTTGGTCTGGATAAATATATGTTCTTCTTAGTGTTGAGAGTGCAATCCCATGAAATGTTGACGTGTGAGAGACTCTTTAATAAAATCTGTTAAGAAGTACACTTTTGTAGGTGTGTCTTAAGAATTAACCATGTTTCAGAATTCTGCCCCCTTCCTTAATTTCCTGTCTTCCCTTTGAGGAACTCGATATTTGACTGAATTTCTTCCTCTTGCTCTTTTTGGGGAAGGAAGTAGAATCTCAGAGGGAGATAGCAATCGTCTCTTAAGAGATGTTAGAATTCAGAAAGAAAGAAAGAAAAAAGAAAACCAAAAAGCTAATGTTCTTTTGCTGGGGTGCCATGAAAAATAGACCAGCTCTAAAACACAGTAGTGACTTTGACTTAGATAAAGGGAATTTAAAATTATGGAATAAAATGAACACCTGTGTAATTGCTTTCTACCCACCAGGTATTATTCTACACAATTTATAAAAATTAACCTGTTTAAATGCTTGGGTTCTGTGGGATTTGGGGGCAAGGTATTCCCTACTGAAAATGGAAAGGGTTATTAATGGTTTTAAAGGGAAATCCTAAAATACAGTGACTTATTAGCAATTTAACTTTTACCAATTTAAGATGTAACAACACTGAGGTGTAATGTCTGGGGAGTATAGACTAATGCAAAAATGAAACAGAATCACTTCTGATCTACTTCTGTTTAATTTTGATCCTTTAAAAAATTTGTACACATATTAACATGCTTGAGATAATGTAAGTATAATTGTGTGCTTTTAAGAAAACTATATAATTTTCTCATGTCATTATATTTTTTTCATTCATATCATTTTAATGACTGTGATATTCCATTCTCTGTCTAATTTCCTTGTTATTAGATGTTTGGGTTTTGAGATTTTTCTCTTATGTTAAATAATTCTCCAATAGGGGCACCTGGGTGGTTCAGTCCTTAAGCCTCTGCCTTCGGCTCAGGGCGTGATCCCAGAGTCCTAGGATCGAGCCCCACATCAGGCTCCTCCCCTGGGAGCCTGCTTCTTCCTCTCCCACTCCCCCTGCTTGTGCTCCCTCTCACTGGCTGTCTCTCTCTCTGTCAAATAAGTAAATAAAATCTTTTAAAAAAAATTCTCCAATAAACACCTTTATCTTCATCCATCATTATATCCTTTGTAATTACTGGGTTTAAAGGATTCTGGTAGTTTGTTATCTCTTCATTAAAATTTTTCTTCTAGCCTCCTTTCTGTGAGGCTGGTTGGGTATCTGGGATTCTTTGTCTTTTCTTACTATGCGTACAGTTAATGCCATTGACTCCTAGGTCTCTGCTTTACTTTTTGAAATTCTCGTAACACTTTAAAAAATTCATATTTTGCTGTTGTTTCCTTTTTGACACCTCTCTGTGATGTTCGGTGTGCGAGCAGGAACTGTTAACTTCCTGTTGCTCGCTCTCGCACAGTACCTTCCACCTGTGAGGCTCATCGTGACTCTTGAATGAGCGCCTCGTGTCTACTCTGGAGCTCCAGTCCACCGACATTGGGCTCCAGCAAAATGCTTGTTTTGTTTCTCCTTAGAAACTGTAATATGCTTGTGGTGAGATTTTATCACAAGACACTCGTTCTTTTAAGTTCAGCAAAATAATATGTCAGCTGAATGACACTGTTGAAGATGAGAAATATTTTGTTGTAACTGTACTATATAAATTAATTCTTTCTGAAACAGTTCGACCGTCCCTGCTTTTAAAGAGTAGGATAGATAGATTTTACTAAGTGGAATAGAATACTAAGAAGCCCGTAGAAATGGATGTTACTTCTATTTCAAAATGCCATTGATACATAAACTTTTTCTAAAAGGCTTCTTTACAGATTAGTGTATCTTTTTTTTAATAGAGGAGAAAACTACAGAAGTTTAACCTTAAAGTTTTAAGTGCAAATGGGTGTTGAGTTAATCCCCAGCAGTGAAGGTTCTGTAGTGTTTGGGAGGGCGTCCTAGCAAGCTCAAGTTATGACGTTGTATCTGACTTTTTTTTTAAATCTCAGATTTTGAGTGGAAAATTTAAGATTTTGGATGAATATATTCTTTCAAAAAATATCTATGTGATCGCTGTGCTAGATAATAACAACTGTGACCTGCCAAGAAGAGAGGCTGTTATGCAGAGCTTTAAGTCAGCCTCAGTCAGTGTCCAGTGTTCCTTCTTGGTTTCTTTTTTTATGCGGTGATTCATCAGGTGCCGTGTGCTTCCAAGGAACCCATGTAAGTGTGTGCACATGTCTCCTTCCTGGTCTTTGATCTCTTCCTATAATGAATGGGGATATATTGTTTCCAGTCATTCTTATACAAAGAAGAAAGGCATTTTGGAGCCCGCTGTCATGTTTTCAAACCTCAGTAGTTTTGCTGCCATCATGGGCTATTTTTAGAACTCTTGCTAGCGATCTCTGTCCTGGTGTCACTATCACTTTTGGAGGTTTTTTTGAGTTGTGCTGAGCTCTGCTTGTAATTCTACATACAGCCAGGCTATCAGTTTTGAGTTGTGTCATAATCTTGGACTTGCCCTCACTGTCTCCATTCTTGATGGGTATCTGTACATTCAGATGGAATGTTTCACCAAGGGAGGCTGTATTGGTGAAGGTCTTTGTCCTGAAAAGCGGGAAACCTTTTTTTGACATTTTTTTGGCCATGCCTCTCCAGTGTTCTCAACACCAGGTAGCCCCATAAAGCAGATGCCCCAGAGTGTTAAAAAGGAAGACATTTTGAGTGGTTTTGGGGGTCTAAACAGATGATAGTTTAGCTGAAAGTTGTATCTGTACACAAAGAATTTTGGAGTCATCATTAAAAGATGCTAGATTATGGTGGTGTTAAGAACTTTAAGATGACAGCTACAGAAGTCTACAGAGGAGGGAGAATAGGACAGTCGATTGTAACTTTTAAATGTTTAGTAGTTATACATCTGTCTATATGTATTTGAGTATTAAAAGCAGGTGTTATTTTTTTTTCTTTTAAGTACTATCTCTTAATTACTTGGAAAAGTTACTGGTGTAAAAGGATAAAATGTACCAAAATAACTTTATCATGGCATTCTATAGTGTCGAGTTCCGTGAGTAATGGCAGTCTTGTTGTGGAATGCAAATCACTGGGCTAATTGCTGTCCGGAATGCCTCTGAGAGGGGAAGGAATGAAAGAGGAAGGAGACTAGAAGAATGGGGAGAGGTGTGGAGTCATTTCCCTCCTAGCCTGAAGGCTATTATTTATCTGGCTTCCTGAACCATGTAAAACAAGTGGAGAACCAGGAAATTGGCAGGGACTTCGTGGTAGAAGCCAGAAGTCCCTGCATCAAAACTCCCAGTGCCTCACCTCCCTTGTAGGTGTTTACTAGGTGTGTTCCCTAGCATTTTACATATATTCCTGTAACATTTTGATAACTGGTTTCCCAGAACACTGCAAATGAGAACAAAATTGGAGAAACGGGAAAGGTTGTTCAGAGGTAGGAGCAAGTATCTCAGGAAAGAATTGAAAATTGACATTTGATGGTGGAAAGGAGATTTTTAAAATCAAAGATAAGAATTCACAAAACTTATGAAAAAAGAGTCATGGAAAATTTGGTTCAAAAACAATAGCTCTGTGCTGCTCTTCCCATCTTTTAGGACTCCTCATGAAACTCCTTTATGAAGCCTTCCCAACCTGCCCAGAAAATTAGATGCTTCTTTCCTGGCACCTGCTGAATTCATGTGTGTCCAGTAGGACTCGGAGCCCTTATGCTGCCCCATCTCTGCTGTCAGAGTGGTCACGTTCAGTCATCCCAGCAGTTCTTACTGTATTACAGATATGCCCAGCCTGCACATTATTCTGTGACATACTTTGGACATCATGTTCCCCTTGCCTAAATTCCTCACTTTATAAAATACTGCTCTTCCTTCAGGACACACTTCAGTCAGTTCTTTGATGAAGCATTCCCCCAGCTTCCCTAGGCAAGGTCCTTTCCATGTCTGTGGCCATTACTTTGTACTAAGTAAATGTTTCCTTGATTCTGAAACACGGGTTAGGAAATAAATTGATTTAATAATAGTTGTGGGGAGTAAAATGAAAAATACACAGAAACACCTTTACTTACTGATGGAAGCATATTATAGGAATATTGCACTTTATTCAATATAGAAAAATTTGAGCTCCAGCCTTTTCTGAGTTACAAGTCATGTAAATCATTTTAGCCATTGCTTAAGAATAACAACATGGTGGCGGCACCTGGGTGGCTCAGTCAGGTAAGCATCCAACTCTTGGTTTCAGCTCAGGTCATGATCTCAGGGTGGTGAGGTGGAGCCTTTTGGGCTCGTCGACGGGCATGGAGCCTGCTTAAGATTCTCTCTCTCTTTAAAAAAGTAAAACTAACTAACTAACTAACAGCATGGTCACATGTTGCTTTTTATAACCTGTGTTCTAAGATCTTAGCCTCCTTAACATCTTTGCAATTGACCTGTAACTTTGAGACTTAGTATATAGGTTTTGTTTGCATTTCCTATTGATTAAACTCAAGATTTTTTTTTAATGGTCTTTATGTTTTTTAATTTTTTTTTGGCCTTCATGTAATAGTAACTTGGAGTGCTAATGCATAAAAAAGAAACATTACCCTTTCTTTGATAATTGTGTGATTTTTCTGAGAGGTGGCAAATTCTGTTCCTTTTAATTGCTCTGCCTGGTGTGTGACAAGCAGTCTGTATAAACTAGCTTTTGGTTTCAGCGTTACTTTTTAATTATAGAACTTTGAAAGATCTTTTAAAAAAGCAAAAATTAGAGATTCAAATTCCCATCAACTCAACATGGAAAAAAGGGTGGAATTATCTATTTTATGGGCTAAAAATGCTGGGAAGTGGAAAGCATGATTCCCGAAATATATTTGAGCCAGGAAAATATGGCATTTTTTTTTAAAGATTTTCTTTATTTATTTGACAGAGAGAGAGACAGCCAGCAAGAGAGGGAACACAAGCAGGGGGAGTGGGAGAGGAAGAAGCAGAACCCTGGGATCACGCCCTGAGCCGAAGGCAGATGCTTAACAACTGAGCCACCCAGGTGCCCCGAAAATATGGCACTTCTAAAGTATTATTTATTATCTATATCTGTTTGCAAGTCCATAGATAGAGTTCCTCAAGGAAACAAGGTCTGGGTTAGTTCCTTCCCAGCACTAGTGCCTGGTACATTGCAGGTCTTAAAAAAAATGAACAGTACTCTTCAGTGATTACTTGCCAGTTTAATTATGTTTCACTTTTTAAAGTTGTCCAAGATAATTTTGTGGTATGTTGTTGGAAGGTTTTATGTAAAATATTTCAAGTTTTTTCTTTCTAAGGCTAAGTTTCCGCTTAGGGCAAGTATCTCATAACCTGATTCTGCTGCATAATTAAGGGCTTTTGACATGAAGCGTGTGAGCACCCAGAACAGTCACAGACTTGAGACCACTGCATTAGTTAAGGAAAATGGATTTGGCTTACTGGCTTTGTATTTGAAGTCATGAAAGTAAAGCATCTTGGGGGTGCCTGGTGGCTCTGTCGGTTAAGCAGCTGCCTTCAGCTCAGGTCATGATCCCAGGGTCCTGGGATTGAGCCCCGCATCTGGCTCCCTGCTCAGTGGGGAACCTGCTTCTCCCTCTCCCTCTGTCCCTCCCCCTCTGCTTGTGCTCTGTCTCTCGCTTTCTTTCTCAAATAAATAAATAAAATCTTAAAAAAAAAAAAAACAGCATCTGATTTCGTTTCATAGTTAAGTGGATAGATTGTGTCAGAAGTGTGCTGCGTGTAGCATGGTATCATTTACTTTGAATAGCAGCCCTCCAGATAAGGTGGTGACTCCCTGTAAGGTAGAAACGTGAGTCAATTTACCTTCCGAAATGCTGATGACCAAGAAGGTATGTGGGCCCAGCTCCAGCTCCCTGGTCCCCTCTTTTTCTGCTGTAACGCACTCTTGGGCCTCTGACTTATTACCAGAAGTTTAAAGTGACATCAAGAGGTACATTTGGGGGAGGGGGTTAAATTTTTTTGGATGAATCTTGAAGTGCTTATCTGTTCACCTAAGGTTTGATGAAAAATGTACAGGAGGCTAGGCATTTGATTTCTTCATTCTCTAAATACTGACAGCAAAAAGCCACATTTAAATCTAGTTTGCTTAAGTTGTGGGAAGGTTGTGCCACGTATTTAAAGTGACAAACAATGAAGACTTGATATCATCCTGACCTTAACAGGAGATTTTATGCTGCCAGCAATAGTAGGAGGAAAGAGTAACTATTGGTGGAATGTGGTATTTCTGATCTGTTTAGGGGAAAAAGTGATGGTCTGTAGTAGAAAAGCATTAACACTCAAGATCCAAGAAAGTGCTGATGTCAGAACTAATAAGTGATAAATAATAAGTGGCAAAATACATGTTTACTCATTTTTTAAAAAGCATAGTTCTGTTGAATTTGTCTTATGAATTTGAGGAACTCATTGGGGCTCAGGATGTTGACATTCTGAATTGATACTGGAAATTCCATGTTAAAAAATAACTTTCATGGACACTTGCCTCAATAGACAAGTTTCTGTGATACAAGTTTTCAACCAGTATCCCTAGAACAAACACTGTGTGAGCCATCCACCTTATTAATGAAATTTATTACAAAGTTATTCTTGATGATAGATCTTCAAAAAAATAAAGATTTGCTGCCATTGAGGATATTTTCTTTAACGAGTGACCTAGGCTCTAAAGGACATTTCAGAATAAGAGTGCTTGAAATGTTTTTAGCATTGGCAGCCTTATTAGGATGAGATAAGGTTATTAAATCTTGGTACAAAAATAAATATTTTTAGGCTATATGTGTTCTGATACGTATTTTGATATATCAGTTATTTTATAGGCATACTGAATAGTAAACAGTATTTAGGGCAGAGTCTGGTTTTATTAGATTTTCAGTAAATGCTTACGAGAAAAAAATCCACGTATTCACAAAGTTCATAACTGGAATTCCTAGCCATTTTATGCTTATACTGTAGAAAGTCAAGTAGCCAATATGAATTTAAGTCAAAAAGTGAATTCCGGGTTTGTCATAGGATTGGTACAAATGCAGTGCAGACTGTCACAACTTCTGTATTTATACTACTCTACAGTGGCACTTAATATTTAGAAAACACTTGCTTAACTTCTGTGTGCATAACGCTGTGTACACTACAGGAGAAAGGGTAGGAGATGAAGATGAGGATCAAAAGAAGTATCTCCTTAACTGGTTTATGAACAGCTAGGTAAGACAGATGAATTTAAGTACAAATATAGTAGAGTAATAGGTGAGGATTAAAATTATGTTGTGTCAGCATAGTTTCAAGTATTGCAGTGGGTGCAGGGGTCAGTGTTGGTTAAAGTAGGTAGCCTCGGTCCTATATAAATGGAAATGTATTGTCTTTCCATTTATTTATTGTAAATAGTGATACTAAATGAGCAAGATTTAGGATTAAATGCTTTCATGAATTTGAGTAGTCCAGAGCTTGACCTCTGACCTCTGATCCTTGTAGGTCAGTTCTCTGTTCTGCAGTTTGTAATAGTTGTGCAAAAACTCATGTCAACCTCCAGATATTTTATAATCTAAAGGATTTGTGCAACTGATAGGCCTTAACTGTTCCTTTATGGGTCACTCAGTTATCCTCAGTAATGAAGAAGAACATAAAATGATAGCTCGGTGGTTAAATGAAAGAAAGTGCTAGAAGTTCATCCTCTGGTACAATAAACATACATAAATGACCTTGTCTGAGGGCCTCATCTTCTCCTTGGATTAGATGCTTGCCAAAGATTTTGATCTGATCATGTCTAATTTATAAGAAGGTGGGTGCCTTTGGGGGCTAATATCGGAGCTTCTCAATTGGTCAGCAGTTTGGTCCTTGTTTTCTTCTCCTAATACTTGGAAGAACAGTGTTCTTACAGGTTTTTAAACTTTTTTTTTTTAACACATCTCACTTAGTATTCTCACATGACTAAATTGATACAAAGAATGATCTTGCATGCACTGTATGAGTTTTACCTCCTTATTTTGACATCTTTCAGTGACTTCCAGATACATGAAGCATTTTTGTTTAAACATTGTAAAAGCAATTATTATGATAACTTACAAAATCTAGCGAATGAAATTGCGAGGTAACATTTATTTCAATCCCTTGTTGAAATTTATCCCCAAAATATTAATATTTTTCTCTCTCGGCAGATAGAGTGTATGGGATAAAACTGAACATTTCTTTTATTCGGGTACCCCAGTTTTATAATTTTTACCATCAAGTCTTCATCGGATCATGTACATTAAGAGGAAGAATGAGCTGAATTTATGCTTTTCAAGAATATTTGGACTGTATTTTTAAAGGAGGTCTCATTTATAAACTTGACTGCTTCTTTAAATTGGAGCAGAAATTTTTTCATTAAGTAAATATTCAGGTTAAGTTTTAGTTAATGAGAGTTTTATATCATTTTAGAAAGGCATTCTGTGTAGTAGTATCTTTATAGGAAAATGGTGCTGTTCGTATTATGTAGATGGGGAAGGGACTAGGTGATTAGATTGGCCACTTTGTTGACCTCACTGCCTAATATGTTCAGAGGCTAATTTGTATTTCTAGAAAACATAAGTAACCCCAAAGGATATAATGTTAAAGTACTTAGGGATATTAGGGACCTATGGTAGCGAGGGTTATGTTTTTATTTGGATATTCAGTTGTTTTATCTTAGTATCTGTGCAGCCGCTAGAGTGACACTTACTGTCAGTTCAGCTAATGTACATCTGCTACATGCATCTGCGCGCTCACGCACACCTCCCACGCACATCACATGCTTGGAACACGAAACCCTTCCCAATCATGTAGTTTTGTGTTGGGATTGAACGCACATACGCTGTGCATTAGTGTAGGCGTAGTAAAGCCCGTGGAAGTGGCCTGTGCCTGGAGAGTGTTCTTAGTCGGTTAGGTGTCGATGAATGTGATCGGTAAGCTAATGTTCCTTTATTACATGTCAGTAGTTCTTAATAAAGAATGTATTCAGTGTAGCACCATTTTTGCTAAAGTTTCCTTTTAGGAGATTATTTGGAAGGTTTAATTATGTGCTCCGTTACATTGGATAAAAGAGGAAATACAGTTGTGATTTTTATATCCTTAATTACAAACTAAAAGTGAATGTCCTCAAAAGCATATGAGTTATCAGGCGTTCAGGGGGAGAATAGGGGGCAAGAGAAAGGGGTCCAGTAAAGAGTAGACCAAAGTCAAACTGGGATGGATTGTAGATCTTGGAAGGCACACCATTTTGTACTTAGAAATAGACTTCTAACAGCTTAAGCGGGTATATGCCTCTGGTTTATCTTCTCAGGAGAGTTAGGGTATAAAATAATCCTTCTTATCATCTAAAAAGGGTGAAAGATTGAGTTGAAAAATGAGTTTTACAGATGCTTAAGGGAATTTCAGGGAATTTTCTAACCGTGGCCGGTGTTTTCAGTTCATACCTAGAGAGAAAAAGCATTAAAATTAAATATTGCTTGAAGTAAAAGAGAATATATTAGTCTGCTAGGGCTCCTAGAACAATATGCCACAGGCCGGACGACTTAAGAAACATTTCCCCCCTCAAAGTTCTGGATGCGAGCAGTCCAAGATCAAGGTGTCGGCAGGTTTGGTTTTCTCCTGAGGCCTCTTTTCTTGGTTTGTAGATAGCCGAGTTGCTGTTTCCTCTCGTGGCTTTTCCTCTGTGCTCACATCCCTGGTGTCTGTTCCTCTTATAAGGATACCAGTCCTATTGGAATAGGTTCCCACCTTTATGACCTCATTTAACCTTAATTATCTCTTTAAAAGCCCTATCTCCAAAGACTGTCACACTGGGGGTTAGTAAGTCAACATAATGAATTTTGAGGAGGCACAATTCCGTCCCTAACAGGGAACACAAATAAATTGACAGTTAAGTGTTATTTTAGTCAAAGAGGACATGGTTGTCAGACTTCAGCATGCATCAGAATCACCTGGAAAGCTTGTTCAAACGCATTGCTGGGCCCCACCCCCAGGATTTCTGATTTAATAGGTCTGGAGTGGGTCTGAGAATTTGCATTTCTAACAAGCTCTTAGGGATGCTGATGATGCTGGTCTGGGGACGGTACTTTGAGAATCTCTGATGTCCTATCTTCTGTTTGGGTTGAGAGAAATTGCTGAAGAATGCCCCGGAGATAGAGGGAGCAATCTCCTTGGGGATGGGAGTGATGAGATGGGGCTGCAGGGGGAAATAGAAGACAGAATGTTGAGGAAGTATTGTTGGTTTTGCTTATCTGCTATTCTATTTGCTCTCAATTCAGTGAGTTAAAGAGATGGTATTTGATTCGAGGTTGAAAGCGAGTACTTCGTTGTTTGTTATTGGAGGCAAACTGACTTCAGACTTCGTTAGTAAGAAATTCAATTCCCAGAATATTTATCATCTCCTTCAAATCTTTGCTGAAATGTCTCTCTCTTGATGAGGCATTCCTTACCTATTAAATTTTATCTATGAATTTGGAGGACTATCCCAAAAGAGGGCAGACACTATGATGAAAAATCGAAATTAGGTAGAGTGGTGCCTGGAGCTCAAAATTTAATGTTTACTTACTTTAAACAAGCTTTTGTGTTAAAATGTAGGCAGTGAGGAAAATTGTGTTATGCTTCAAAAGTTCATTTTTGTTGATTTAGAACTTGAAACAAACTTTCCCATAGAAATGGGGTTATAACCAGTTGGTCATCAGAATTCTGAGATGAAGCTCAGGTGCTAGTACTGCGCGTCTGAGACGTGGGAGCCCCTTACATTAATGCAGGGTAGCAAGCAAGAAGGAGAGAGGGTGGGACACCAAGTTCGTTCTCCCGTCCAGTCTCAAAGGGACTGACAGAAGATGAGGCAATGCGGAACGAGCACCACTCTATCATTAGGTGCTACAAAATCGCCAGTTTCTTTGAAAACGTGCTCTCCTCTTGGTGGTGTTGATTTTTGCTGGATATCAAAAACAGCCCTCATTCATTTTATAGTTCTTATGTGAATGATCAGTGTTTCCCTCATGCTTAAAGATTCTTGTATTTTAAGAAGTGTATAAACATGTACACGTTATTGGTGTATTTCATATATATGAATACGTATGTGTATATATGTACGAAATTCATACTGATAGCTCCCGTTCCAGTCCAGTCCACATTGTTCTTCTTTGCCTTCCCCCATTCCTTTTTTTTTTTTTTTTTCCTCCTTTGGTCTCTCTTTCCACAGTGAGAACTGTAGCTTTCGATATTAACACTTTGCTTAGTCTTGTCGTACACATGATATAATTGGAGAACTTCTATCTTCATGCCACGATGATAAAAAGAGCTACTAAGAGAAGTTTAAGGTTTGTTTATATTCCCGTTCCCCCAAGACTCTAAGGCTGTATAGTAAAAATAAAACTTTGTCTAAAAGTTATTTGCATTAGGTTCTCCCCCATCCCCTTCAGTGTGGCCATTTTATTCATTTGAAATACAGTTGGGTGGGGGCGCCTGGGTGGCACAGCGGTTAAGCGTCTGCCTTCGGCTCAGGGCGTGATCCCGGCGTTATGGGATCGAGTCCCACATCAGGCTCTTCCACTATGAGCCTGCTTCTTCCTCTCCCACTCCCCCTGCTTGTGTTCCCTCTCTCACTGGCTGTCTCTATCTCTGTCGAATAAATAAATAAAATCTTAAAAAAAAAAAAAATAGAGTTGGGTGCTCCTTAATTACGTTTCCAGTTTTAGCTCCTCCCCCCAACCCTTTTTGTTTCAATTTTATAGTTTGAATATGTAGAACGTCCGTGTGACTTCAGAAGTCAACACTACACATAAACAATGTATACTCAGGGGGCACTTAGGTGGCTCAGTCAGTTAAGCCTCTGTCTTTGGCTCAGGTCATGATCCTGGGGTCCTGGGATCGAGCCCCACATTTGGCTCCCTGCTCAGCGAAGAGTCTGCTTCTCCCTCTCCCCCTGCTCCTCCCCCTGCTCGTGCTCTCTTGCTCTCTCACTCTCTCTCAAATAAATAAATAAAATCTTGGGGGGGGGTATACTCAGAATTGTCCCTTCTTTTTTTCCTTTCAGCCCTCCCAACCCTGCCCTTTTTGCAGGTAATTAATTTTCTTGTTTTCTGGTGTATTCTTTGTTTGTTTCTTTTCCCAAAATTAACAGACTTATGTATGTTTTCTTATTTCTTCTTTCTTAATACAAAACATTTTGTATGTTTTGCACTCTGCTTTTTTCCCCTTCTTGATAGATCTTGCACATCCATATTGCTTACAGAAATCTTCCTCTTTTTTTTTTTTTTTTAAATAGTTGCATGATATTCTGCTGTATGTGCTCTTCTCTATGCAACCACTCTCCTATGTTTGAACATTTAGGTAGTTTCCAGCATTTTGAAGTTACAATTAATGCTGCAGTGAGTAGTTTTTTGTGTATGTATTTTCCTGTTGTTAAGATATATCTTCAAAGTAAACTCCTGGAAGCGAGATTTGCTGAGATGGAGGGTAAATAATAGTAGTTTTATTAGCTATTATCAGATTCCCTTCCATAGGGATATGCTGGTTATTTATTACTGTTTAACAAACTCACACCAAATTTAATTGTATAGAACAATCCTTTTATTATATTCCTAGATTCTGGATGAGAAATTTGGGCAGGGGAGAACGGGGTATCTTGGCTCTTGCCCACGGTGTCTGGAGGGTCCACTGGGGCGGGGGAGGGGGTCTCACATCACTGGGAGATAGGGACTACGATTATATGGCAGCACCTTCACTCAGCCCTGACTGAGATGACTGAGGCTGGGCTTAGTTCAGACTGTCCGCCAAAATCTGTACACATGGTCTCTCAATGCAGTTGTAGCTGCTTCACAGAATTGGCAGCCTGGGTTCTCAGAGGGTATGTCACGAGAGTGAGTGTTGCAGACAGCCGCAGAAGCTTACATGGGCTTTTATGACGTAGCTTTGAGTCCACTGATGTTACTTTGGTGGTACTCTATTAGTGGAAGCAGTCCCAAAGTCTGCCCTCTGTTCAAGGGTAGGAATGTAGACCCCACTTCTCCGTGGGACTAGTGTTAGAAATCTGTAACTGCGTTTTAGAACTGCCCCATGACATTTTGCATACATTGCTGGTGAATCCATTGTTTCCCCAAAGCCTGACTAAATAGTATATTTTCCAGCTTTTGAATTTTTGTTAATATGTTCGGTAAGAGATGGTATTTCACAAGAGTTTTCATTTGCATTTCTCTAGAAGTGACATTTTCCTGTTTTTTACAGGCTCTTTTTATATTTTGGGGAATTGTCTCTGACTTTTGCTTATTTTTCTATAGGACTATTTTTGTCTTCCACTTAAAACATTTCTTTTAGGGGAAGTAGGCCTTTTTCTGTGATGTTGCAGAAACTTTCTCCATATTTATTATTTATGTCTTGACTTTGCTTAAGTTGTGTTTTGCCATGTAGAAGTTTAATTTTGTGGTCGTATTTATCATTCTTATTTAATGCCTCTGACTTTTAAGTCATAGTCAGAAAACTTTTCCTTACATTCCAGTTGTGGAGGGATTCACTTATGTTTTCTTCTAGTTTTTGTATAGTTTTATGTCTTTGATTCATTTGGAGTTTATTTTTATATGGTATTAGGGATGGATAGATACAGTTTCACATTTGTCTAAGTAACTGTCCAGTTGTCCCAATACAATTTATGAAACAGCTCATCTCGGCTTCCCCTCCCTGTCAAGTAATCTGAGTTACTACCGTTATTATATACTAATTTCAGTGTGTAGTTAGGCCTCTTTCTGGACTTTGTATTCTAGTCCTTTGGGCTTTTCATGTATCGGTACCACACTCTTTATTCATAGAGGCTTTGCAGTACGTTTTACTATCTGGTAGAGCTGATCTCCCCATCATAGTTCTTCCTTAGCTGTAGTTTCCTGACTAATCTTGTGTGTTTATTTTTCCATATAAACTTTAGCATCAGTTTGTCTAGTTCCAGAAAAAAGCTTGCTGTTTTTATTTGGATCACATTACATTTACAAATTGATTTAGGGAAAACTGACGTCTTGATGATGTTGAGATGTCCTAATCATAAATAAGGGATGTCTCTCCAGTTCAAGTCTACACTGCTGTCTTTCAGGAGTGTTTTAACAGGATTTTTTTTTTTAATGTAGATTTTGAACATTTCTTAAATTTATTTGTAAATATTTTCAGTCTTTTTTGGTTGCTATTGTAACGGGGCTTGCATCTTCTCCTTGATTATTAGTTATGTATGTGGAGGGCATTGATTTTAACCCTTAAACCATATCCATTTGTTTCACTGTTAGGTTTTTTTAAAGATTTTATTTATTTGAGAGAGAGAGAGAGAGAGAGACAGCATCAGCAGGGGAAGGGGTAGAGGCAGAGGGAGAAGCAGGCTTCCCGCTGAGCAGGGAGCCTGAAAGGGGCCTCGATCCCAGGACACTGGGATCATAACCTGAGCTAAAGGGCAGATGCTTAACTGACTGAGCCACCCAGGTGCCCCATTAAGTTAGTTTTCATTGATTCTTAGTTCTGGAGTCTAGGGTCTTCCCGATATATTGTCATGTAATCTATAGGGATTGTTTTATTTTTCTTTTCTCGTTGTTTGGTTATTTTGTCTAAATCATTGGCTGATAACCTTCAAAATAATGTTAAATAGTAATGGATGTGGTGGGCATTTGTTTTTGACCATATATTGAATGACTGTAGTATTTCCCTATCAATTAACTGACCTTAGAATCTATATATATAATATGTTAATTATGCATTTGTTTCTACTTAAACTATTAGCTTTTCTAATATTGTACTATTCTTGCATTGGGTATAAATATCATTTTATCTTGGTGTATTTTTTCCCTTAATGTGGAGTTGGAGTCTGTTCGAAGAAGTCCTAAATCACATACTAGAATCAGGGGCGCCTGAGTGGCTCAGTTGGTTAAAGCGTGATTTTGGCTCAGGTCATGACCTCAGGGTCATAAGATAGAGCCCTGCATTGGGCTCAGCGCTGGGCATGGAGCTTACTTAAGATTCTCTCTTTCCTCCTCCTGCCCGTCCTCCCTATGCATTCACCTGCTCTCTTTCTCAAAAAAAAAAAAAATAGAATCAGTTTTTGTGATATTAGTGTGTGGTCTTATTCTGTCTTTATTAGGTTTAGATATCAGTGTTACACTTGCTTCATAAGAAACTTGAAAGTTTTATTTTGTATTCTCTGAAACAATTTACGTAGTATTGGGATCCTGATCTCCGAAAGTTTAGTGGGATTGCTCTGTGAAACCCGCCAGACCTGGTGCTGTTTTGTGCAAGGTTTTTTTTGGTAACTTTCTGTTTCATTATGTCTGCTGTGGTCAGTTTTGGTAAGCTGTGTTTTCTTGAGAAAGTATCCATTTCATCTAGGTTTTAAGATTGTTTCCTTTTTTGTCATTTTATTTAGTGTATTTGTGCATTTTTTTCTACTTCGTCAGCATGTGTTAACACATACATTCTGTTATATTAACCATGTTCTTAACCTTTGTCTTTGTTCTACAGTTAAATCTGTTGAACGCTCACCATTAGTTCTTTTGTTAAAACTCCTCCAGTTATCTCTTGGATGAAGTTCCATCTTCTAGTAAATTCTTCAGTAAGGACATGTGTGTATAGTATTCCTGGGTTCTTCTACAGTTAAAATTGTTGTTTTTTTTTTTTTCTTTCTGTTGGCTTAATATTTGAAGGAAAGCTTGGCTCCCACATTGTTAAATTTCTTGAAAATGTTTCTCCACTGTTTATTTTTTGTACATTGTTTTTGAAGTCTAATTTTATTACTTTTAAAAGTAATTTGATCCCCCCCCAAGGATTTTTCCTTTGTCTTTAAACTTGAGTATTTTTACCAAGACATGTCTTGAAGTAGATTGTTCTGGGTCAGATTTCCCAGGTATACATTGAATGCTTTCTATATACAGGTTTAGATTTTTTTTTTTTAATTTCTGGAAAGATTTTTTGAATTATAATTTTAAATATTAATTTTGCTCCTTTCTTTTCTTAAATGACTCCGGTTACACAGTGTCGGATCTCTTGCATGTGTTATGTTTAAGACACTTTCTTTTGATGCGTTTTACTCTTTCATCTCATTTTCATTTTCTTATTTTCCTGCCTTTCTTCAGTGTCTCTTGTTAGATTTTCATTCACATCCATTCTTCCTTGAACATTTTGTAACTTATTAATTTCAAAAATTGGTCCTTTTTTCTTTATTCTGAGAGTGATCAGTTGTCATTGCATTTCTTACTGGATTTTTGTTTCATTTCTGTGTGTAGTTTTTGTGTTTTTCGTTCTAGGTAATATTTGTTTTTAATATCTCCAGATACTTGGTTGAGGGTATTTAACTCAATTTGAGGTATTGCTTTGCAGTTTTCTAATGTTTCGCGGTTTTTTGGTGTGTGTTGTCATTGTTGCTTTATGGAGAGAGTGTTTGTCAATGGAAATGTTGTGATTTGCATTTTCTGTTTTCCTTCTCCAGTAGCTTTGTATGGAATTGGTTTGATTTTTTTTTCCCCCTCCCTATTCCTAGGCATTTTGTGGACAGGGTTCTTAGTTCATAAATGCCTTCAAGTCAAAATAGTGAAATTTTGTTTTTGGGTTTTTTTTTTGGGTTTTTTGTTGTTGTTTTTAATGGATGATGGCAGTAGTGGAGAAATTAGGTGGGAATTTATATGTCTTTTTCTCTGGTTTCTGCAGGATCCTTAATTTTCCCTTCTTTTCCTTCATTGCCATCTCTCTGTGATGCACTTCCCTTCTCTGTTCTCTGCCTCATCCTCGGAAGCACTGCTTGCTTGAGTCTGTATTTCCATTGCTGGTCCCATTCAGTCTCCTCCTGGGTAGCTGATGATGTTGGGCATTCTTTTTCTCTGGGTGGTTTTTTTCTGTACTTCATCTGTGTCCTCTGGTCCCTTTTCTTTCCCGTTGAGTCTCTTAAGCGTCTTCTGTCCTGTGCAGTGCAGCTCTAGATGTGCAAGGCAGTGGGAGCTCTGTTGGACTTGGTGTTTATTTTTTTACTTTGTAGGTAATTTGAAGTTTGTGGTATTCTGTCTCCTAGTAATGCTGGGGGTCATGTGTGGTTTTATTTGCACTATGTGATTTTTGTATTTTGAGAGAGAGAGAGATTGGTATTCAGGCTGCTACCATTATCCTCCTGACTCAGAAATTCTAGTGGAGCTTTTAAAATTAAGGTTCTTAGTCCTGGAGACTCTGATTCTCTTGGTATGGAGTGAGGCCTAGGACTCTGTATTTATTTTGAAGTTCTTTAGATTATTTGGTTACACAGCTAGTTTTGGGAACTGCTTGCTTTAGACCACGGATCAAGAAGTGTTCTGTAAAGGGTTAGATGTGAAATATTTTAGACTTTTGAGAGCATGACTAGTCTTTATGGCATATTCTTTTTTTCTTCTTTTCTTTTTTTCTTAAACCCCTTAAACCTATTTAAAAAGATACAATTCTTAGCCTTAGACCTTGCGAAAATAGGCTGTGGGCAATTTAGGCTAACTCCAGTTTAAGAACATCTTCAAATGCGTTTTTCTGAACTTGGCTTGAAAGTTCGCGTAATGTTTACCTTTTTCTGAGAGCCTGAAACAAGGAGTTTTTTTAATGCTGTAAGCAGCTTTGGATCTACTCAGGAGTGTAAACCAAGATAGGGGCTGAAGTGCAAGCCTTCCCGTGGAAGTAACAACATGCCGTGGGACGTGTCACTGTAGGTGGTGCTGGGTAGCTGCTTCACCAGTGAAAGAACTTTATATAATCTCTGTAAAACACCTGGTTTGGCAAAATACTGCACTTTGATAGGTGCCTGGTGTACTGACGACCACAATGTGTGTAAGTATGGGAATGAGGAGCCTCTGAAGAATACGTAAATTGCAAATGTTTTTCCAGAGTTACTTGAATTTTAAGAATTGATGCCAAAATTATTTTGACTTTTTGCACGGCTGATATTGAGCTTTGCTGGCAGTATACAGGTTCAGTGGCTTGTTAAGGCAGTTCTTGATTTGTGTTAGTAAGACAGACGCAAAGTAGCTTCCTATTTCCCATGACTGGAGGGCATGTTCTTAGTCTTACGGCTGTTACCATATTGTCTAAATGTATTGGAGAAGATGCATGAAATCTTACTGTATCCTCACCACTTGTGATTCCCCAGCAGTACTTTTAAACAGGCTTTGCTGTGTAAGATGCACTGAAGGAGCAAAGAGATCATTCTGGAAGGTAAATAATATGAATAACAGCATGGAGGTGAGGAGGAGTAAGGCTTAATTAGCAGGCTCATTATTCATTGAGCCATTTCTGAATGTCAGTCACTGACAGGTTCTTTTTCCACTCACTAGAAGGAAACATGAAATGGAGGTCAAACGGCCACTTTTTTTTAAAAAAATGGCTTTGTTAAACCTCTTGAGTCACATCATTTAATCCTTCTGTGTTCCATGAAGGGATTGATTTCCATTGTAGAATCACTTTGGTTTGAAACATGGGGTTAAAAAAAAAAAAGGCACTCCTTTTAGTCACCTTTATTTTTGGTCACAAGTCACCCTATTTATCTACATTATTCACTGATGAAGTCACTGTTTAAAAGTCTTTCACATAAACTCTTACTTTGTGCAGGAAGGTGGGGCAGTTAGTAAGTTAGTAATTTTGCCTAATGCAATGTCCTTCACTCCCCTGCTGTTTTAGTGATGTTCTGATTTTCATTTTCTTACCTGACAAGAAAAATGGGTAAAACTAGTTAACAGCTTCATTCCCTCTCCCTGCACCAGGGTCCGTTTTTCATAGATGCGAGACTAATCTCAAAACACAAATCAAACCATCGCACATTGTAATCCATCATCAGATTCTTTGCCATGGCCTGTAGGGCCCTCGCTCCTGTCTGGCCCTTTCCAGCTCTCCCAGCTTACCCGCCACGGGTCTCTGCTTCATACTGTGTGCGTAAGCTGCGCTGGCCTTCCCTCTGTCTCTTTTGGGCCTTTCAACCTGTTCCTACCTCAGGACCTTCCTGTTCCCTCCTCGAGGGATGTTCTTCCTCCACGTTGAATTGAAGCTGCTGCCTTGTCATTGTTGAGGACACTCTCAGATACCACTTGCTATCCACACTAAAATAATGCCCCTTCCTCGCACACTTTCTTTCAGGTATCTGTCATTCTTAGAAGACAGAGGAGACAGATAATTGCTAGAATTCAAGGTTCATTAGGGCAGGAACATGGTACGCACCACTGAGTTCTGGGTTCCTAAAATATTGCCTGGCACTCAGTAAACACTTATTTGAAGGAATGAATGAAAGTGTTTGCCAGTCTGTATAATTTTTATTTCAGTTATAATCTCTTTCATTATTGATATGAACAGTAGTGTAAGTCCCCCACCCCACTCCACTCCTCTCAGCGTTCGTTAAGGGCTAATTCAGTTGGACTTGGAAATGTAGCTGGTGGCACCTCTTACCTACTGGGTCTCTGACCGTGGGTTGTAGAAGTCAAGTTTTTTAAAGGAGGAACATTTCAGCGTAAGGATCAGTACATAAAAGTCTCTCTGTCACTGTGACTAGGAAAATTGTTTTCTAATCCGTTACCTTTTTAAAATAAATTTTTAATGTTCAGTCCTCTGAACTAGGTAATGAAGAGTTGGCGTTTACCTGTGCTTTTGTTTGATTGCCAGAAAACATGAAGATGCCTTTTGTTTTTTGTTTTAATAGGATGGTTTGTGTGCTTTCCCATAAGAGTGTCTGAATTTAGATTTCTTTAGAAATGACTTCACCATGAAGTTTCCTTGGCTGTTGACCCACACAGAGGGAGCTCTTCTGGTGCTTTCAGTCTTGCACTGAACCCCCAATGTCCCATGAATATATAATCAAGTGTTCTAAAATTGGCCGCTTCTTCAGTATCAAAGACCTATTCAGGCAAATAATGCTTTTCCTCAATTAGTTTCTCCAGGAAACTTTGAAGATCCGCTGCTGCCTTCCTGAATGACTTAATGTCATGGAGCCAGGCAAAGTTAGGATGTTCTGTACTTATATATGGCATTTTCCCCCCTAAAGAAATCTAAGCACAGGATCTAACATTTATACAATTTCACCTTGTTTCCCTTTTCTGTCCCATGCATCGAACGTGTAGTCTGCCATCTAGTATGAGATCTCCCCTAGTTGTGGCATTGGAAAATTGTGTGTCTTTTATGTTTTCATTTAGGTTTTTGATGGAAAAACAGTGAACAGGATGCACATATAATTTAATTGGTAGTCTCCTCCTGGTGAAATTATGAATAGCCACATGTGATTTTCTGATATTGTAGAGAAGAAGAAATGAACACTGGTGCGGTTTGGTACCAGGAGAAATAAAAAAGTTCAAAAAGAATTGAAGGAACCGCTTCATGTATTTTCAAGGAAGTGTAAATAGTATTCATTCCAGTAGAGTTTTCCTTTGAAGATAGTGGAGGAAGTATATTTGTTCCGTGGCATTTTCAGTCTTAAAATGAATAAAGCGTAAGTTTCATTATAAGCTGGGTCGTGTGTTCTTCCGTTTAAGGTATGGTGAATCAGATATTGCCATTAGTGAGTTAGGAGGAGAATATTTGAAGGACAAATTAATCTCAGTTGGAAACTCTTTCTTAAAATGTTCATTAGTGTGCTAGAAAGATTTGGGGAGGGTATAATCACTGCCTCCCACTTCCCAGCACACAATTGAAATTAAACTCCTGTGGATAAATCACTCAAAACAGCTGGGCTCTGCATAGGAGTACCTCAGAAGCTGGGCCCTGAGTCCATGAAAAATACAAGGTGTTTAATATCCTGCGGGGTCTGTATTCAGTATCATTTGGCAGTGATGAAGAAAGCTTCTCTCTGCTGGTTCTTGTGCTGCTTTCCTGGCACTATTGGGTATATGAAGTAGTTATTACTCTTCAAAATGATGAAATACTTTCGGACTAGCGCTGTGATTGGGGGGTTTGGTTTGGTGGTGGTGGTGGTGGTTGGTGTTGAGAGGGGTGCTTCTGAATATTTTTTTGATCCATAATGGATACTAGTTCCTATGGAGTTTTCTTCTAAGGAGAGATCGTGATTCAAAACTGTAAAAAAACAAAACAAAACACTTTTGTGTTCTATAATAATAATGATTTAAAATGACTACTTTGTAAGCCTGGGAATTATAATTGCTTTAAAGTGTGAATTTAGAATGGTAATTACCTTAAAAATGAGGGAGCCAGAAAATTCTGTTTTATCTGAATGTGGCAACAGGTATAAAAATGAGTGAGCTGCATGTGTTTGCAACTTTATACCTCTGGTTAACTAAAGTGGTGTCTTAGAGAAGACTGTGTTCCCCAAACTTTGCATACCACCTTGTTATTCTCTTGATGTAAATCACATCTACAAAAACAGCAAAGTAGAAACACTCTTCTCACTTAAAGATTGAAGTGTAATAAATGCTTATTTTCCAGGTCTTTTCTAGAACATCATAATTTTTAAATGAGTGTCCTAGGTCATATGCACTTATATCTGATGCTGACACATGCAGTCTAACAAAACAGATGACCAGTCATTCTGCCGACCAGGAGTTGTATAAACCGTGTCTGTATTTCTTTTGCAGTGCTTTCTATGGTTCTGCACATCCCAGGTGAATTCAGGAAATATTTGTCTTTGAGCGTCAATGGAACACCTTTGGTTTTAGCCTTTTATTCGGTACTTCCTGGAACCTCCTGAGAGCTCCTGCGGTGGGAGAGGGGAGATTGGGTGGTTTCTCCATCCCTGTCCTCCTCTCTCTATCCCCAGTAGACACCCACAAGCAATGGGTTAGCTGCCTTAGAAGTCACCACCACTCTATTAATTAACCCCCTCCCTGCAGTGAAGAAACATTTTGATGACAGTAAATCTCTGAGGTGTAAAAATAATTATTTTAGCCTGTATAGATTTAAGTGTTCTTCAAGTAACATTATTTTCTGAGGACCTTTTATCATTTGTGAGATAATTATACCTAAAAATGAGTCCTGGCTAGTTAGGGCTTCTGAGGTAAAAGTAGGATCCTCCCCTGGAAGATAAATAGTATACCCACCACCACTGGAATGGTAATGGAGTCTGGGCAGCCTAGAAAGGACTCTTTTCTTACCTGTTCGTAATATTGGTGGTCAGTGGTTGGACCATGTGATATATTTTGATGATCACAAACCTGAGTTGTGGTGGCCGCTTGTCTGGAATGTAGTGAAAAGTACTTCATTGCTTCAGTTGTAAATTGTCTAACAGTGGTTGGGGAGGGCTATCAGTTAAATATTTGCAAACTTTTCCTAGCATTATAGTTAAATAGTACTCTGTTCATTTAGTGCACATTTAAGCACCTACCTTGTGCCACACTGCACACTCCGCTCTATAGGTAAAAGATGCATGCCCTTCTTAGAAGGCTCGTTGTTAATATAACAGTAATACATATATTCTCAGAGTTCAAAATAACATCTTCAAAAGAATGGGTTCCTAGTAATGCTCCTTTTGGAATAGAAGTATGTCATCCTTCAGAATAAATGGGTTGGATATTTTGACTCTGAAAGAGATAAATTGGCATTTTTGTGTAATAGGATTCCCCGTATGCTGTTACATATATCTCTTAATTGTGAAAAGTGAGAACATAAGCCTAATTGCTGGAATAAGTTGAGGTTTTCTAGTCTTGTTTGAAGAATTACCCTCTTGGTAGGTAATCTGGACATTTCCTTTTCCCTTTTTTAAGCCTGTTTTTATATTTTTATAACATAATAGAATGCTTTTCATATAATGAGCTTCAGTGAATATTGTTATAATGAAAATTCCTGATCTGTTAAACATAGGATCCTTCAGAATTAAAATTCCCAGAGAATTTTAATGACAGATAATTGTGCTGAATTTTATTTTTTTAGATTTTATTTATTTATTTGACAGAGAGAGAGACAGCCAGTGAGAGAGGGAACACAAGCAGGGGGAGTGGGAGAGGAAGAAGCAGGCTCCTAGCGGAGGAGCCTGATGTGGGGCTCGATCAGGGGCTGGGATCACGCCCTGAGCCGAAGGCAGACGCTTAACGACTGCACCACCCAGGCGCCCCTTGTGCTGAGTTTTTGAGTGGGTGAACATCTCAGAGAAGTCAGGTACCATGCCTGGGATCACGCCCTGAGCTGAAGGCAGACGCTTAACGACTGCACCACCCAGGCGCCCCTTGTGCTGAGTTTTTGAGTGGGTGAACATCTCAGAGAAGTCAGGTACCATGCCTCCATGAATATATATGCAAAAACAGTGTAGAGTGGTGAGAAGCAAACCACACTGGCTGGGTGTGAATTCCATCTTTGTTGTACAAATTACTTAATCTGCTTCGCTTCAGTTTACTCAGCTGAAAAATGGAAAGT
Organism: Ursus maritimus; assembly: GCF_017311325.1. Lineage (NCBI taxonomy): Eukaryota > Metazoa > Chordata > Mammalia > Carnivora > Ursidae > Ursus > Ursus maritimus. Next base: position 27,680,305 of record NW_024424564.1, on the reverse strand, counting down.
AATAGTACCGATCTCATAGGATCACGTAGTAAACCAAAACACTATGGAAATATTAGTTGTTATTGTTACTGTCTTCATGATAATCATTCAACTTCATGTAAAACTGATAGCACAATGTTCTCTATATAGTAAACATTCAGAACTAGGTGATTTTTCTTTTACATTTGGCAACAAGCCAAAGAGGCAATACTTTGAAATGTTTTTGCTCTCAGTTACACTTTTCAAAGTATTTGCTTTTAATGCTACCTTGTGGCCAAAGGTTCCCTTCCACCCTTGACCATCCCTTCTTGTCTTCCCCCAAATACTTTATGTTCATTTTGCATTTTCTGGCCAGTTCTGAAAGTTTCTAATGAGACATGCAGTTTAAACCCTGTATAAGCTTAATGCTCCCTTTTTTCCCTCCTTCCTACCAAATTATGAATAACCAAAGGTTAAAAAAGAATCAAATGATGTATATTTACGACAATTATAATTAAATAATTGTACAATTATATTTTCATATATATCTCCTGCAGAAGAATGTGTTCTGTGGACAAAGGGATGATTCTGTCTTGTCCTCTACTGTGTCCTCAACTCGTATCACTTAGAATCACCTTGAATGAGGAAACAGTGTTGAGTGTCTGTTCTTTTCATGCTAATCTCAGTAAGGGATTACAAGTAAATGTACTTGAATAATGGTCACTAGGCTCATTGAGGAGTTATGCAGTTTATGGATAACAGAGTTAGAAAGACCCAACTTGGAGTGCTTGAATAAATGAGAAACTAGGTATAAGCTGTTACCTGTTCTGTACCTCCTAGTTATATTTCCAAGGGCATGGCGATCCAGTGCTAGATACGACACCCACTGTGCCACTGTTGTTACTCATGCCATATTCATACTACTCGCATTTCTTATACGTGTCATTTAGAAGTTCCCAATCATTTATACTAAGCAAAATAAGTCAGAGAAAGAGAAATACCGTATGATTTCATTCATATTTGAAATTTAAGAAACAAAACAAATGGGAAAAGAAGAGGCAAACCAAGAAACAGACTCAACACCAGAGAACAAAACTGATGGTTACCAGAGGGGAGGTGGTGGGGGGATGGGAGAAATAGGTGATGGGGATGAAGGAGTGCACTTGTTGTGATGAGCACCAGGTGTTGTATGGAAGTGTTGAATCACTATATTGTACATCTGAAACTAATATTACCCTGTATGTTAACTGGAATTTAAATAAAAACTTTTTTAAAAAGTTCCCAATCATGGCTGATACTTACGAGGCCGGTTCTGCCCTTAATCATGGAGATGGATTTCCTTAAGCTTTGAATTAAAATTTACCATAATAAAGACCAAATTCCCACTAACTTTTAGGGAGAAATGTGTAATGCTTATGAAAGATGTGTTTTGCAGGATGTTACATTCATTCTTCTTCAGTCCTCATGGCAGCCTTAAGGAGTTGATAGCAACATATCTAATATTTATTTCTAGACATGATCTGACTCTTATGTATGACAGAGTCTCCTATCCAGTGTTATAGAGGGAATAGAAAGGATAAATAGGATAAGATTTGGAAGGAAAAAAAATAGCTACTGATTGGATATTGGGGAGAGAGTAAGAATCAGAGGTGCTTTTGAGCTTAAGTGTTTGACACTTTGAAACAGGAAAGAATAGAACAGTGTTTCCTAAAGTATTCTGTGAAACACTGGTTCCAGGAGATATTAATAGGTGCTCCATGGAAAAAAAGAGTAGTTAAAAATAAGTTCAGGAAATGCTACATATAATATTTCCCTCTTGTAAATTCACAAATGTGCAAGGCTCTGAAAAGTCTGACTAAAGAAACTTATGTACTGTGTTGACCTTTTCACATCATAACTATTAACATACTATAAATTAACCTTCCCTAAGACACCAGTTTGGGAAAGGCTTGTCTAGAGGAATTTGGTGTTTGGTATTAGGAATGGAGTTTTGAGGTTTGAGCTTGAGGTTAGAACTAAAATTAAATTACCATCAAGGTTTTGGAGATGAGAGAGAAATGAGATTTCAAAGTATAGTTTCATACGCACATTGAGTGGAAGCAGGAGACAAAACTTGGAAAAGAAAACACTAGTAACCAGTTGTAATCCTGACCCTAAGACTGTTGCATTTCATGAGGGCCTCAGATAACAGCACAGCTTTTCAATATATCAGGTATATACAAGTATCATACTAGATTCTATATAATCCATAGTAATCAGATAACGAGGACACAGGCAGTGTTCATAATTACAGATCTATAGTCATAACTGTGAGTATTGGTGAGATAAGAAGAGTATTGACCCCAGCCTTTGCTGGGATGGGTGCAGAAGCAGAAAGTGAATGGCAGAGCTGGTCAGAGCAGAAGACAGAGAGAGAGAGAGAAAACTAAAAATTGATAGGCAGCCATAGGTGTTAGTAAGAAAGGAATAAGATCATAACAACTCTATTTATACATAAGAAAAATGAGCCCACGAAATGAGAGAAGTGATTTGCTCAGGATTAAATGTTAGCACAGCAGAGTCGGGGTTAGACTCTTGTCCCTTCCTTTTTGCCTCTTTGTACTCTAGAGATTTCAAAAAGGAAGAGACTGCTAATGATGATGGTGAGGTATCTCCTCCTGGGAGAATGAGGATTGACTGTCCCCCAAAGGGCCCTCCCAGAATGGAGACTGTATCCTTTAGTAGTTTTACCATGGCAAAGAGTCTGAGAGTCTCAGACTTTGAAACCCAGTTCATCTAAACTCTAATAATTGATTTTTTGGTCAGGCTCATGAGAGTGATACAAAAACCACAGTGTCGATTTATTTAATTTACAGTAAAACAAAACAAAACCTGCCTTGGCAAACAGACTCCCGAGTCCTGGCTGGCAAGTTCCCTTCCCTATAGATTTGCCACATGGGAAGCCACATTATAATTAGAAGGTTGCTTAGTGAGTATATAGGCAGCACAAGGAGTATAGGATGTTTGGAATGTTGAATGGAGTCAGGCTTTTCTTAACCTCTCACAGACCGGTTACTTCATCTGGCCATTGGGGGCAATAATAGTACCTTGTTCAGACGGTTTTGGGAGGATTAGGTAGAGTTATTCTGTAAATTACTTAGCTCGGTACCTAGCACGGGTGTTCTACTCTTAACTATGATCGCTAATATCAATGTTGTAATTCTTCACAGGATACAAATGCTACTAGAATTTCATTGTGGCTTAGAATATTCTCTCCTAAACAGTGCTTAATGAGAAAGGCCACATTTTCTTTTTCTGCTCTGATGGCTGTCCTTTGCCTGTGCTTTCCTGGTTGACCAGTCCGTTTCTGACTGTTCTGTTGTTTTTGTTTTTGTTTTTTTCCTGCATTAAGTGAAATTGACTCATTCTGTCTAGCTAATGTCAGATCTTGAGTTCTGGGTTCCATTTTGCTCTTTTTAGGATATTTGATGTGGATGCTCAGCTTGATCAATTATATTAGGTTGATCTGTATGAACTTGCTGATACTCTACTGGTTTTCATCCATAAAAATAGCAGTCTTATATGGCTTAATCTAATCTACTAGTTTTAAAATTTAATTCCTCCCAGATGGTCCCAACAGTTCCTGTTATGAGAGGCTAAGTCTGTTGACAATGCATGAAGCCTTTCCTTTGAGTGCAAAGGGCTGTACCAGAAGGCTCCTTTTCTGGTGATCAAGTTCTGAGAAAGTTCTTCTATTGTATGTGTGCTTGTATCTTTTGTGTAGTGTGCCATTTTTCCTCTTCTCTTTGCATTTAGGCTTTTTTTTTTTTTTTTTTTTCCTCAGGCCAGCCCTGAAGGTATGAGAATGATCATTTGTACTTGATGGATCGTTTTCATAGTGCATTTTTAAATTAAAGTCATTGAGATTATTAAACCAGTGTTTGCTACTCAGTATACATTCTGTGCATGATATATCCTAGATCATAGGTATTAACTTTAAAAGCTATTCCTAGTTTTGGTAAGGACATTGTGTGTCAGTATCAGAGTTGGCAAATTCTTTTGTTGCCCTGGAATTTCAGTATAATGCTGGTAGATCAAAGTCAGAATGCCTAGTAGTTGAAGAGAAATTCTTCAGTTTCATGTTCTTAAATAACACCCAAAGCATTTAGGAAAGAAAATAATCTGTAGGGGCGCCTGGGTGGCACAGCGGTTAAGCATCTGCCTTCGGCTCAGGGCGTGATCCCGGCGTTCTGGGATCGAGCCCCACATCAGGCTCCTCCGCTATGAGCCTGCTTCTTCCTCTCCCACTCCCCCTGCTTGTGTTCCCTTTCTCGCTGGCTCTCTCTCTCTGTCAAATAAATAAATAAATAAATAAATAAATAAATAAATAAATAAAATAATCTGTAGGTTACTCTGACAAATTAGCTCATTTTCTCTTCTTGTTTTCTGGTTCATGTCTATTTACAGTATGTGAATTCTGCATGTTTATAATAACGGGATAGATGTGTATTTTTGTGTTTCTCCATGAATATTGTGTCACAAAGAGTTTTCCAGATTGGTGTTTAATTTTCTTAATTGTTACTTTTAAGTCTGTAAGAATCTTCAACAGTTAATCATCTAATTTTAATTATAAGAAGAAAACCTTTTTCTCTCTGGGGTGTCCCTGTCCTATTCTTTTTAAAAAAAGACCAATCTAGTTTGTAGATCAGCTGTTATAAAATTCTGGATGTGTGATACAGCCCTCTTGCTTTTTAATTCTTAAATACCATTAGGTGTCATTATATATAAGGCTATCACATTGAAATATTGAATTAAATGTCATTGTTCATTTAACAGATATCTGTTATGTGTCTTCTGTATTGGTAGGCTAATTTAAATATTGTATAATACGTGCTGAATATGACAGTTTATTGGAAACTAATTTAAAATCTCTTACTGCTAATTATAACAAATAGTTATAGTTTATTGAGTGTTTACTATTAAGTGCCAGGTATTAAGACACAGGGATGATTTTAAGATATTTCATATATTAATTCATTTAAAGCTCTAAAAAATTAGAAGGGTAGATGGTATTATCCCCATTGACAAATGAGGAAGCTGAAACAGTGGGTAAATTGCCCAGGGTCACTCAGCAAGGACAGGAAAGTGCTGGAATGAATATCTTAGACATTATGGACCTGCTGAATAGTTACTGTTTGGTGGTGGGTTGGGCATCCACTTGAGTGCTGGCAGAATCTCTGCTTCTCTGGAATGGACATTCTCATTTGCTGGCGCCCACATGGGCCTTCCTAAAGGACCACTGTCTTCAGTGCAGTGCTGCGTGTGCCCAGTCTAGTTACTTATCCTGCAGGAGTAGTTTCCATGGCAAGGTGCTGTTGCCTTAGTGTGGTCATCAGGAGATACAGAAATGAGCAAGACCATCCTGTCCTCAGAGCTTACCATGCAGTCAGAAGGAAAGAGCTTACCGTGCAGTCAGAAGGAAAGCTATGCACACAGGCAGTTGTGATAGTACATACTGAATGCTGTAGGATCCGAAAAAGACTGCAGATGCAGAGAGAAATAGGCTAATTTCATGTAATGGGATCAGAGTAGAGAGGGCATTTTAACTGTTCCTTGAAGGAGAAGTTCATAGAAAGGCCAAGGAAAGAGGCCAGCTTTTATTAGGGAAAATTCATTAGGGAAAATGACAGTAAGAGACTGCTATTTGAAACCTGTCCAAAGAAAAAAGGAGGTAGGGAGTGTGAGGGCAGTCCCACAACAAATGGTGAGAGGAGTTTTGCAGACCTGGTACATGACAGCCGTGCTGAAGCTGTCGCCTTCCACGCCTCTTCTTTTGAGGACCTTTGCAGAGGGGAGATGCTCACAGACTAAATGCCATCCGGGATCTGTCACTGTCTTGAAAGTATTCCTTCCTTCTAATCTCCTCCTTCATTCCTTCATTTTACTTTTTGCAGTTGCTACAAAAGAAAATTAAACATGTTTCCCACCCCGGCCCCATTCTGCCTCAATTTAGATGTATGCTAGACAGTATAGCCTTTCTTGAGGACACATACCCATTTAACACTTATCCTTTGTGTGTTCACCAAATCTTTTGTGATGCTCTCTATAACACTTAATTGTATTTGCTTGTATACTTGTCTTTATCCCTCATTTAGTTTGTAAACTCCTTGAACAAAGAGCCTTGGACATAGGGCTTACTGAGACATGTTTGGGACTGATGGGAACTCCACAGAGAAGAACAACAGGTTTGGGAGGGACTGTGATAAGTTTAATATTGGTGGTTGAGTTTGTGCTGTAAGATATTCAGATAGAGATGTCTGTTAACAGGTGAAAACATAGGCGGAGAGCTTGATCAAGGCCTTAGATGTAGGTCATGGTATCAGCTGCCGAGAGGGAAGAAAGGTCTCAGATGGATCCCTGCCTGATAACCTCACTTAGGGCATAGTAGTGATTTTAAAAAGCCAAGGAGGGACCTTTGTCTTGGGCCTTTGTCTTTGTCTAGATCCCTGCCTGATAACCTCACTTAAGGCATAGTAGTGATTTTAAAAAGCCAAGGACAGACCTTTGTCTTGGGACCTTTGTCTTTGGGCAGGGGACTGGGGAACACAGGACAGCTGACTTAGTGAGCAGCAGGGCCCCTCATCCTGAACCCGTGGTCTGGAAACTCCCCTGGAAAGTGAGAGAATCTGTTTTTCACACTCATGGAGATCCCTCCCCTAACCACCTGTGGCAGGTGTGGCTCCCAGCTGACCTTCACTCCAGAGTCCAGAAGGCCCAGGGCACCTCCAATTTCAGCAGAGAGAAAGAGATCAAGGAACGATGAGAAGGAATTAAAAGAGAGGAAAGGAAACTGAGGCACAGAAAGAGGCTCCCCCCCATCACAGCAAGTTGCAGCTAGAGGAGCCCCTATAAGTGAGCGCATCTTGGACTGAGGCTCAGAAGAGACTATTGAGGACACAGCTCTTGAGAGACAGCTGTCCATAAGCCAGGAAGAGGGTCCTCCACCAGGAACCAAATGCTGGCACCTTGATCTTGGACTTCCCAGGCTCCAGAACTGTGAGAAATCAATTTCTGTCGCTTAAGCCACCCAGTCTGTGGCATTTTGTTCTGGCAGCGGGAACGGCCTTTTTCTTCCTTCTCAACTAATCACAGTCTTTGAGAATTTCACACCCGAGTTTGGGTGCAGTTCTGGCCCACAGTCATTCACTGGATGTGTCGTCCATGCCAGGCTCTGTTGGGGGTGCTGAGTATCCAGAGGTAAAAAGTGCCCCCGGTTCTCTGCTGGGAGGAGTCACCTCCTGGCGAGACAACAGGCAAGTTGATAACAAGGGTGTCACAGGTGGTGGGCTGGATGAGCCTTCCTAGCTCAGTGAGTGCCCTGCCCTTAGTCTTATCAGGGCACTGATCCTGGGAAGGATTCTGTCTCCCAAACTGCCATGGCTTGAGTCTCCCATAGCTTGAAACATCAGCCTGCCATCATGGCCCCATCTCATGGCACTGGCCTTTTGGCCAGACTTGAACCAGCAGTAGATGAGGAGATCTGGCCTAATTTTTCTGCACAGAAAAGACTAATCATTCATCCAGCCATTGGGAAAAAAAGAAAGCCAGGGAATGTGGGCTGAGGAGTATTTCTCAGGGGCCTGAGAGAGCTAAGTAAGCAACAGAAGGGACAAGGGTGAAGAGTACTAGCAAATGACACAAAGCTGTGTAGGAGGTTGAGGACTGAGAGGAAGCCAGAGATCTACTCACCACAGGCAGCCAGCTGAGGACTGTGAGGATGGATTCCGTTTGCCCGGTTTCAAGGTGAAAGGGTGACCAGGAAGCAGTAAGAATGGACCTTATCAAGAGGTGTGGCAAGGGGGTGGGGTGGGGAAGGATAACTTGCTTGGTTAACGGAATCCAGGAGAGGCTTATTTGGGGGATGAGGAGGGAAGAGCCTTTGATGTGGTCAGATGTATCTGAATATTGGTTAGGGTAAGTGAAGGAACCGGTGCAAAGTGGTGGCCACGGCTTGCAAAGACAAGGAGACGGTGTTGGAGGAGACCTCTGGTAGCCTGGCTAGAGACAAGAGCTGGGGTAATTGAGGAGACTTGGAATAGAAAGAGGAACATACAGGATGCCTGCGTGGCTCAGTCCTTAAACGTCTGTCTTTGGCTCAGGTCATGATCTCAGGGTCGTGGGATCGAGTCCTGCATCAGGCTCCCTGCTCAGCGGGAAGCCTGCTTCTCTCTCTCCCACTCCCCCTGCTTGTGTTCCCTCTCTCGCTGTCTCTCTCTCTCTCTGTCAAATAAGTAAAATTAAAAAAAAAAAAAAAGGAATATGCTAGGAAGACAGAGGATCGGATCGTATGTGATTGAGAAAGTAAGTTTCCAATGGAACTAAGAGCTCAGTTCTAAAAATTTCAAGCAGCATTGTTCAGCCAGACAGTATGTCTGTTCAGGGGTAGCTAATTAACTGAATGGGAGTAGTGGGAGGATAAAAGAACAAGTGAGACATGAGAGCAAAACTGGAGTCACTGACCATCGGGAACTTAGCTTTTTTAGGGAGGCAAGTATGATCCGAAGGGGTCTTGAGTGCCTTTGAGCCTGGAAGTCAGAATGTATACAGAAGGTTCTGTGTAAATGAAGAGAAATAGAGATAAGTTGTACTAGAGAAGAATCTTGAAAATAGAACAATTCCAGACGATGATGATTTTTAATATGTGGCTCTACCCTTGACGAGCAGTCACAGAGTACAAATCAAAGTCTTGGAATGAAGGTCAGGAACTGTGTGAAACCAGTTTGAAGGATCATGAGCGTGATGGGATGGAGTGGTTATGGTTCAGCACACTCCCTGATCTCCATTATTCTTTGCACTTTGGTGAATTAACTCTAAGACAGATTCTGGCCTAACATCCTCTTAAAATATAGCTTACCTTATTTTCAGCCAGAATCTTTGAATGCGTTGCAGAAATGGGTATTGATCTACTGCACTGTTCTTTGGTAACCATAGCTGGAAATTGCAAAAGACCGTCAGCCGTCAAACCATGTAAATAAAGAGAAAGAAGATAAAGAAATGGGAAAGTGTTGTCTCTCCTTTATTTCTGCATTCAGTTGTTTAAATATTGGGATAAAAAAATCCTTGAAATTTACAGTTTTTAATTAAGAAAACAGAAAGCTCATGTTAAATTTACAGACAAGAGTTCTGCCTCCCTAAATATTGCCGACTTTATTTTTGTGAGCTCGTTCAGTGACATAATGAGCATCCTGTCTCCTTAAGCATTTAGTGTAGGTTCTTGTGAACTGACAGGATAGAAGCTCTTAAGGACTGAGTAGGCTGATAGAGCAGCTGGTGTGACATGCAAGTGTTCATACTGCCTTCTCGCTCCTGAACAGAAGGGGGGGGGGCAGTGTTTTAATTTAGAAATCTCTTCCTTGACTATAGCTCAGATTCTCAAAACCAGTGAAACTAGAAAATGATAGAACATATCGTTCTCATATGTAACTGGAGATATAATATGTTCTTACATTTGATGGTAAGCTGTACAGGATTATGGAAAATTAACTTTCCTTAATTTTGAGCTTTTCAAAGGCTTACCTTTACTAGGAAACTGTCACTGTTGGGATGAGAGTTCTTGAAATGCCTAAATCGAACAGTAGAATAGGAGAAAACAAAGGATAGTTTATTTTGGAGGACATTGGAAGGTAGGTATGTAAATTATACTTCTCTGTTAGGTTTCTTAAAATCTAATACTTTTAGGTGTTTAAAATCATTTTACATGTTCCAAATGAAACTATAAGTCTCCATATTTCTCTGAATGAAAGAAATTATTTTTAGTGTTTTTCAGTATACTTGGTATTAAAAATCAAAGCAATTTAAAGTAACAGCTCCCAGAATATTTTTAGAGTATGGTCTGCTTTCAATTATTCATGCAAATTGAGAATAACATAATGAGGAGCTATGAATAATTTGCTTATATAATTGACAGGGAACTTTGGATGAAGGTGATAATCCAGCAGTTTGTTCCTTAGCCAAACTTCAGGGCACATTGATCCACAGCAGTGGTTCTCCCCAGCAATAGCGGTAGCATAGTATTCTTGTCGCCTGGAAAGCTACTAGAAATGTAAATTCTTGGGCCCTACCCCGATACACTATTGAATTGAAACTCTGCAGGTGGAGTCCAGCAAATCGTGTCTTACCCAGTCCTTCGTGGGATTCTGATGCATGCTGAAGTTTGAGAACCACTGATCTGAAGTCTGTGGAATTAGTATATAAATGATTTTAATAATCCAGTATGTGACCCAGCACTTTTCAGTTTATCCTGGTTGTGGTACATTCCAGAAGGATTGTGGTTTTGGACTGTGGAAGTACAACTTTGCAAATCTAGAACAACCTTTTAAGAAATACGGATATCATCAGAGTTTGGGATAAGATGACTCCCAACGGACTTGACCATAAAGCAAAAATGCCTAGAGTGAACTTCAAGATATCTGTGTTTGGCATCATTCACATTAACATTTTATCATATACTCTGTTTAATTAAGTACTTTGTTGGCATAAACAAATAATCCGTGCTATCAAAAGCAGGAGTAATTGTCTTACAGCCCCAGGGAGGGAGATGAATCATCAATTTATAGATTCTCTTCTGCTTTGGGCTGACATATTTCTTTATAAACTAAAGGCTGTGGGGAATAGGAGCTATGTTTCAGGCTAGGAAAAGGAAACGAGGTGATTTTATTCACACTTGCACTGAGCCAGACGGCTATAGTGTGGTTTTACCATTTTAATTGAATTGTGAAATTCCAAAATATGAGAGAGACAGAAAAAAATAAACCTTGTAAATGCACATGCAAATAAATTTTAACTATTATCTGTAAACTGATCTAATGCTCTCACTAAAAACAGATGAAAACAATTATGGTCAGGCTCACAGTGCCACCCAGCCCCTCCCCACTGACTCCCTTGACAATTGTTCAAGAATAGGAACAAGCAGTGGAAAATGAAAACAAGCAGCCAGAGATGGCGGTGTGGTGCGGGCATCAGAGAAATGAAGGCCCCAGAACATTTCCAGAGTGAGGGAGTGGTTAGGGGTGGCAAAGGTTTGTTGGTAGGTTAGGTCAGAAGGACAAAATATGCCCCTTAGATTTAAAATAAGAGGAGTTAGTGGTCACCTTTCAGTGCAGCCCAGGAGAAGAAGCTCCTGGTTGATCTTTGAGTTGAAGATGAAGTAGAAATAGCAAATTTCAGAACCGATGGTAGATTCGGAGTTGAGGATTTTCTTATCCAGTGACCCTAACTGGGTAAGATTTTTATGGATTAGTTAGATCTAGTTGCTAACCTGATTTACCATATTGATTTGGTATAACTTTAACTTAGCATGCGTAATCCTGACTATTTCTCAAGTAAATGTATCATTTACTCCAGGCTTTATGAAATATTGAAACTCAGCATTATTACTTTTCATAGCCTCGAGGATCTAGGACCTTGGTTAAAAGTCATTGCTATGTAGCAGTCATTGTATAGCTCATTTGAAAATCTTAAATACCTTTTAACTAATATTGTCTGAGGGGATTTAAAGGAAAGTTATGTTGTATATGTTACGTATCAAGGTGGTTTGAAAAGTCCTTGAATGCTGTGACTTTCTCTTGACTAGCCCTGCGTGCCTATCGTATCATTTTAAACATAGGGTTATGAGGTTTTATTTTGCTCTATTTAAATTGTCCTCGTTTACTGTTACAGAACCTGTTTTTCAAATTGATGTTTAGCTTGAGGATCAAACACAGACATTAAGCACCTACTATATTGCAGACAGTGCTAGGGGTTAAAATTAAACGCCCCAAACCCTGCCTTGAGGTCACAGTTCATTGGGAGGACAGAGAGGTAAACAGATCATTGCTCCTGTGCAGTAAAAGCTGTAACAGAAGAACAAATTAGTGCCCCCACTATTCTGATCTACTTGTGGCCCACCCGAGAGGTTTGCCACGGTGGTGGTGCTGCATTTATCACGGGCAGCAGCTGTGGCTCGCCCTTCAAAGTGCTGTACTGAGTCTCTGCCTGTGCAAGAGTCTAGTAGATGGTAAGTCATTTACTGAGGGGAGAGAGACTAATTTTAGTCAATGCAGATAGATACAGCGACGGTATTTATGAATCCTGTGAGACTAATAAATCAGATATTGTAGACGATGTTTATTTTCTGTTTTATCAGCTCTATAAAACTGAAATCATGTTTGGTGAATTTAGTCTTGTTTATGTATCATTCTTTACTCACCTGATATAAATTACTTTTCTAAACAGGCTTTATAGTCTTTATGTTCATTTGTGTAGTGTGTATGCTTTCTTTAAGCCTCTTAAAAAATAAAAAATGTGAGTTCAGAGAATATTCAAATTGAGTTATCCCTTGGTTCTTCGGAGCGTTTTAACGAAATAACTTGAGCATAACAAAACTTTGTGAAAGAAACCTGACCATTCATATCTTGAGGTATCTGCTCTTTGACATGCATGGTATTGAGAGCCCATCCTCTTTCTCTGCCATTAATCTGATATTACACGTCAGCACTTTAATGTTTAGTAGCTTACATTTTTATCATTTCTAATTAAAAATTGTTTTAATTGTTGGAAGACTTTACATTTGTGGGATGTGAATTAGGATAATGTTTTTCTTTCTTTCTTTTTTTTCTGTAGAAAGTGACTGTTTTGAATGATCATAGCACCTCTTGGTAAGCTACAGGGATCAAAGATGAATAAGGCACGGTTTTTGTCTTTAAGTAAATTTAAGTTTAATGGGCCTAAATTTAGGCTTAGTTATGTAGTGGTTACACTGTTGAACCTTCCAGGGGACATTTAAGGTGGCGAGTTTTAGGTTGTCCTGCCTGAGGACTGAAGGTCACTGCTATTATCTAATGGGGTAGGGTGGGGCAGTGTGGGCCCGGCTGGATTTCTTAATTTATGAGATAGTGCTGACAATAGAAGGCTAATAGCAGCCACAGTGAGAAACAGCTATGAAAGTTAGTTATCCCTCGCCTCACGACTACTTGTGTACAAAGGAAGTTGGGTTAATTTTTATGTTAAAAGAAGAAAAGAAACTAAGAAAATAGAGATTCTTGAGTGTTGTTTTGTGAAAGGCTGCAGTTAAAAGCAATTTTTTAGCTTTTTGACAGTCCGATGTTGTCTACTTTGAAGTGCAGTGACATCTTTGGATTAGTAGCCTCTTTACAACCTGTACGTTATGATTTATCCCATGACTTAAATTTCGGTCTTCTCCTCTTTTTAATGATTTTGTAAGTATTTAATATTTGCTTTCTTTTATTATAAGCATCTTTATTCTTTTTGGAAGTAGGTGATTATGTATGTTTGGTTTCATTGGCTATAAAATGAGCAATTGGATTTGATCGACTTCCCTTTCAGCCATTCAGTTCTATGATTCTTTCCTTTGTAACCATTTTTTAACAGAATGTTAGCTTTTTAAAATTTATTTATGGTTAGTTTTTTTTTTTTTGACTTAGAAATTTTTAAACAGTTATTCTAAGTGAATGAAAATAATGTTTTCAGCTTTAGTTTTTTTTTTTAAACCCCAGATCCATAATTTATGTTCCTATAAAACCAGCTGTTAAGAACCTTTGTAAATATTTATTTTTCAAAATTTACTGAGATGTATTAGAGCTAGTAAACAGAAATTTGACTTAACATTTAAGTTATTTTAGTATATCAAATGAAAACGCAAAGACATTTCATTGAGCCATTTCAGTATGGATACCTTAAGAAAACTGAGTATGTTGGGGAAAGTATATGAAATCAAAAGTAACTTCATGTACTGAAGTAGTTACAAAATCTGTAAGTATTAGAAAAGAGTAAGATTTAGGACTGCGACTTTTTATGTTTTGAAATATCATTGTGAATTGAGAGTGATTTGAAAAAAATTAAGATTACTTGGGAATCTGTAGCTAGTTGATTCAAAGGACATTTTAAGAGACGAATGAAAGTTTAAACAAAAGGATTGGCTACGAACAAATACGTTTCTTTTGATTTATAACCAATTTGTTTAAATTTAGGGTTGAAATTAATCACATGACTTTCCTAAGCTTATGACCACAGTTAGCAGATCTTCAAATTAGATGGTATCTTTCATAAGTTACATACAAGGAAGAACCCCCCCCCCCCGGGGTTGGTGT
>NW_024424564.1:27598905-27666211 GCF_017311325.1 Ursus maritimus | reverse complement strand
CCCCCCCCCCCCCCCCCCCCCGGGGTTTGTTGTCTTTGAAGTAATCTTGCCTAAAAGGAGTCTTTATTTTTAAAAGCTAAACAGAGTCAATGGAGAATGGAGTGCTGAACCGGAAGTCAGTTGTGTATGTGTATAAAGCATGCTTACTGCATTAGACCAGTGGAGTCACCTTTTGAAGTAGGAATGGGATTTTAAAGATTGCTGTTGTCACAAAAAGGGCATGGACTGTCTTCAGGTATTGAGCACTCTTCCTTATAATTCCTTTAGTATCTTGCGTGATCAACTCCAGAGCTAAGCAGTTCTCGCTGACCCAGAGGCCCTTTATTAGTCAGGGTTCTCCAGAGACACAGAACCAATCGGAAATAAGATACATACAGTGATTTATTATGAGGAATTTTCTCAGGCATTTATGGAGGCTGAGAGGTCCCACAGTCTGCCTTCTGCAAACTAAAGCCCCTGGAAAGCCAATGGTGTCACTTTTTCAGTCTGGGGGCAGAAGATTGATGTCTCAGCCCAGAGGTGGTATGAATTCCCTCTTCGTGTTTTGTTCTGTTCAGGTCCTGTATGGATTGGGCAATGCCCACCCTGGGGAGGGCAGTCGGCTTCACTTAGTTCACCTGTTCCAATGCTAATCTCATTCAGAAACACCCTCCCAGGTACACACAGAAATAATGTTTAACCAGATATCTGAGCGCCCTGTGATCCAGTCATGTTACCTTAAAATTAACTGTTACACACCTATTCCAAATTTTGATAACTTGTTACAGAGTCTGCTTTATGTAGCCAAAACTACCTCTCTGCAGCTTTCTTTCCTTTCATTCTACTTGTGTCCTTCAGTACACCACAAAATACATCTAGTGCTTTGTCTACACTATAAAACTTCAAATGTCTTAAGTTTGCTATCCCAAGTCATTCCTCCCCCAGACTAAATTTCCTCCATTCCTTCAATGTATTCGTTTCAGGGCTCTTCAACATTCTATTATTAACTGTTTGCAGTACATAGTCCGTGTGGTTCACACCAGACCAATGCAAAGCCTAGTAGGACTGTTATGTGTAATGCAAATAAAAGTATTTCATTCATCACTCTCTTTGATACATTCAGTCATCATATGTTTTATCTGTATAGCAGAGCTTCTTTTATATTAGACTATGATCAGAATCCTCTTTTCCTCCAGGCTTAGAAAACTTCTTTAAAGATTCCTCATCTGAAATGGCTGGGCAGTCCTTATCTGAGGAGAGTAGGGTTATTCTCCGCAGAATGTATCTGCAAATATTCTTACAATAAAAAACGGCTAAAGTGTTTACCATTAACTGTGTGCCAGGCTAAGTTCAAATGGTTTCACATAGATTAACACACTTACAGAGGTGGGTACTGTTTTGTATCTGTATTTATAGATGAGCCGGTAATCTTTTTGCTGTGTTTGTCCAAGGCAAAGCAGAGTAGTCTTGTTACCTATCTTTATAGGTGTTAGACTCCTGTCACTGCTGCCTAAGAACATACTCTCTTTGCAGGCTCAGTGGAAAGCACTTATATCATGTTAGCATCAGGTTAGTGCATTTTGTAACAATTAAGTGTATCCTCTCATTCCTACCTGTCTTTCTGGACCCTGATTCTGTCATCTTAACATTTGCTGGCTTACCTAGCTACAAGCCATCTACAGATTGGAGAAACATAACCTCTGTGTTTATAAATCACCAACAGTGGTTAGAAGTCAGGAATTAGGAACCAAGTAATGTCTTCCAGGTTGTCGTTCTTTGTTATAATATGTTTAGTTATAGGAGCGTATATTTTGTATCTTGTCCGCAAGAATCTCATGTTACTACGTAATATTTTTAGAACTCTGAATTTCATCCAGCTTCGTATTTCATCCCATAATTTACTTAACTGTTGCCCTGCATTTCTTTGAGTTTTTCTGATATGCAGTTTTTTGTGGTTATCATTGTTGAGTCTAGATAACGTCCATACAACCATTTCATGATCTACAAGTCATGTGTTCTTGTGAAAGAAGGAATTGAAATTGTAATTAACCAGACTGTCTTGTTAGGAGCTTCACTCATTGCTGGGACCTTGCAGTCATTTTTTGGTCTTCTGTGGAGGGCTCATTCCTAGTAAAGCTTATGTGTCCGTTGGAATCCATCTTAATCCTTCTTCTGGAAGACTGTAACTGTTTTTGCCTAACTCCAGTCTGAAACTACCTCTTTGTTTTTCTGTAATCCCTCAAAGACTACCAGAGATGTCATGTAGGGATTCAGGGGTATGTTACGTAGACCAAGAGGCCTCCATAGAATAGCTGTGTGTTTTTTTTTAAATCCCCCTCTTCAGGGGGGCTCAGCTTCTACATAACAAGATTAATTCTAAACTTTTCAAATGGAAGATCCAAATCTTTTCGACAACACAGAGAAGCAAAAACATCCACTTTCTGTTATATTTCAGTCCCAAATAGTGTGTCCCCATCTTGATTGTCATTCTGTGGCTAACAAATAAAAAACAAAACCTTTTATTGTCCTAAGCATTTTTGTAAATCCACTAGTTCAGTGAATGGAGGGGTGAAAGTGGATAGGGAGGAAAATAGTGGAGGAGGCCATAGACAATCCAGAAACACACAACAGCCTGATGTATAACTTGTAGGTAATTGTAAATTCAAATAGTCCACTTTTGGAAAGTGGCTCGTTTGCATTTGGTGCTTTTGCTTGGACTTCTCTTTCTTTAAACAGTGGGGCAACTGAACATAATTGGTAATCATGTGCTTATCAGAACTGTGTGGCTTGCAAAGTGGTAGAAAACTCAGCCCCAAAAGGGAATTTATCGATAAATTACCAAGAAAATCAAGGGATAGGACAGACTTGAGACTCCGATTTACCAAGGGACTCAAGTGATCCAGCACTGACGACACATTCCTTGCTTCTCTCCTTTCCTCCCTCTGTCTCTCCTTCCCTTTTGGATCCATTCGCAGAGGATTTCCACATCTCAGATTTAAATTCAGTAAGAAGAGACAGGTCTCTGCCCCAGAGTCACAGCGGGAGCCACCTTCCTGCCTCTTGGCCTTTGTTGGGTCATATGCACATTCCTGAACCAGTTATCATTATGGCCAGGGGAATGCTTGGATGTGGAGGGAACCTCACGTGGACTACATTGAGAGTCAGAGAAGGGCAGGTCCCTAAACAAAAACTGGGGGCCGTTGCTGAAAAGTGGGGGAAGGGATGCTGAGTTGGCAAATAACAAATATCCACTAGAGTGTCTTGAATTCTGCTTTTACTGTATAAATTGGCACATTTGGTATTATTTGACTGTTTTCTGACCTATGGCACTTTCTGTTTGAACCTAATAAACATGAAGACATCAAGTAGAGGCAGTACAGTGGAAGGAGCATGGCTTTTGAGTCACAAACAGAAATTCAGATCCTAGCTCTGTTATGTATCCTATGTTGAGAAATTGAAGAGAACTCCATAAGTAACACCCGTTTCTCCTGCTTGCATTCTATGAAGAGACAATGACTGGCAGAGAGGAATAAAAATACGAGTTTTAATATTGACAGAAGCTGAAATGGAGGATTTGGGTTTTTTGTGTGACAACAGTGAAGCTCTACAGTTGGACCCAAAACCAATTGGTTCTTTACCCCCACCCCAGGCACTTTGAACAGTAGCAGGTGGTTGTTGTTGTTAACCCGGGGGTCTTCTCCCACCCTAATAACTCAGACCAGAATGTACGAGTTTTGTAGAAATCTGGTTCCCAAAAGAAGGCAGAAAGGTGAAGAAACTACATGTGTCTAGTCGCTCTTGGAAAATCTGGGATGTTGCTTATTTTACCTCAGTGGTAATTGATGGGATAGGAAGCTACCATTGAGGAAAATTCCTCTTTCTGGAGGAAACCAGAAGACTGATGACATACACAAAGACTTAGTTAGGAATCTTAATTATTTTTTCTCTTGAACAATAATAACTTATTTTAGGATTGGTGAGATACTCAGATGCTAGCAAATTTTGGATGTGGAAACTCAGGGAAATTATCAAATAACCACCCTCTCTGGTTTTTGGAGTTAGGTTATTATAATAATTGATGTGTGAGTAGGAGGGAGCCCACTTTGCCTCGGAGATGAGTAAAATTGGTAATAATTGGGCAAGTAAGAGGAATTTGTGAAGTGGGAGGAAGCAGGCAATGAAAAAAAAATTACAGAATCTATAGCTATCACATCCTTGCACGTTTAACCCAAGGCACGCAAATTTTCCTCAACCACCTGGTATGAATTCAGAGTTTTTAACCCATTTTCCTATCCACTGATTCTCACAGTGTGCTCTCTGGACTGATAGCATCTGTATCACCTGGGAATTTGTTAGAAAAGCAAATAATGGAACCCATCCTAATCCTACTGAATTGAAACTGGAGGTGAGACCCAGCCGTCTGTATTTGAATCACATATAGTTGATCTTGATGCATATTGAAGTATGAGAACCACATACCATGATGTGCAAACATCCTCGTGACAGTTTAATAGATGAAGATTAATTGTGCTTGCCAGTAATCTATTCTAGTTTCCAGTCATTGAACGTTTTATTAAATATGGGGGACTGGGGTATTTGGGGAAGGAGAGAGGTTGAGTAGGTAAAATAGAGCTTGGGTTTGAGTGCTAAACAGGCATGAGCAATAGGACTGTTTTTTCACCCTGTAAGTTCATGTGTCGTAGCATGATGCCTGTTTTAAAAACTAACTGTAACAGCAAAATGCACACCTTTGGATAAGGGAGAAATTAGAATGAGAGAGAACCTGGGGGTAGTGATTATAACTTGTGGAGGAGGGACTCGAAGATCAGAAAGAAGAACGTTATATATTTTCAAAGGAAGAATAAACTCAAATGATTGAAGCTGAAGTGGATGGAATCAGAGGTAACGTAGAATTTCAAGCCCAGGTGATTAGAATAATGGTGATTGAGGAAGAGGGTTCTCTACTTAGGGGATAAGATGAATCCAGTGTTGCTGGGGCACCTGGGTGGCTCAGTTGGTTAAGCGTCTGCCTTCGGCTTACGTCGTAATACCGGGTCCTGGGATTGAGCCCCCGCATCCGGCTCACTGCTCAGGGGAAGCCTGCTTCTCCCTTCCTCTGTCACTCCCACATGTAAACATGTGTGCTCTTTCGCGCTCTCTCTGTCAAATAAATAAAATCTTTGAAAAGAAGATGAAACCAGTGTTGGGCGTGTTAACATTGAGGTGATTAAAGGACATAGATGGAGGTGAGAGTTGAAAACATTCATCTTTAGGTGGCTCAGAGCACAAGGAGAACCTGGGAAAATTAATGCATCCATTTATTAAAGTAATGATCACCTATATGTGATTCAAATACAGACGGCTGGGTCTCACCTCCAATTTCAATTCAGTAGGATTAGGATGGGTTCCATTATTTGCTTTTCTTAAACACTGAATGTCTACCATGTGCCTGGCACGGTTCTAGATTCCCAGAATATACTAACAGGCAAACCTGGCAAATAAATGAACAAGGTAATTTTAGATAATACTAAAGGCCAGCAAAGAAATAGGGTAATGACAAAGAGTGATAAGGGGTAGAGAATTTCTTGGGATCAGTGGTCAAGGGAAGACCTTAGGTAATGACATATGACAGAAGTCATGGTGGAAGATAGTTTTAGAAAGCCAGAAAGGTGGTGGTGCTACAGAGTGGCCAAGGAGAATTACAGGAAAGCATATTGTTTGCTGTGTTTTTTGCCCTTTCAGGGTCTATCGTATGAAAGGTTTGGAGAGAAGGGTCTGTGCATTCAAAGGAACATGGGTTTGGAGATATCCCAGCTCATCCATTTTTTAGGCATTTGTTAGCTGTGCAGAAGCTCCTCAAATTCTCTGAGGCTTATTCTCAGTAGAGTAAGGAGTAATAATACCTCATGGGATTAAATTGTGATGATTAAATGAGAGAATGAATTTAAAGAAATAGTGGTTGGACTATAAGTGCTTAGTGATAACTATTAATAACAGTGATACTGAATGGAACATAAAATTCAGTCATGTGAAATGCAGTTTCATTTAATAATGGTGAGATCTGATGTCTTGAAATACAATTTTATTTAGGAATTATACTTTGTTCTTTTGTCATGCAAAACACTTTAAAGCATGAGACTACCGTTAAAAATATTTTTATAATTAAATGATGTACTTGGATTCGCTACTAAACGATATTTAAAAAATACGCTTGTATGCCTAATGCTAGAAAAGAGGGATTTTATTAACTTGTAAATATTTTCTTACAGATGTGTACCTCTCACGACTGATAGGAAGAAACTAGTCATGGGCCAAAGGTCAAGATACTTCTCCGGGAAATGCTGCTGACGCTGCTCCACAAAGTCGTACAATGAGTGTCTCGTTGAAGAGAGATTTGCATATTTAAAAGATTTTCATCTTGGAAACACATCAAGTGAAAATTAGAGTCTTTTGGGAAACATTTTCCTCCTAATAAATTATACTTGTAATGGGCGACATGGCAAACAACTCACTTGCATATAGTGGAGTAAAAAACTCTTTGAAGGAAGCTAATCATGACGGAGACTTTGGAATCACGCTCGCAGAGCTGCGGGCTCTCATGGAGCTCAGGTCTACGGATGCATTACGAAAAATACAGGAAAGCTATGGAGACGTCTATGGAATTTGCAGCAGGTTGAAAACATCTCCCAATGAAGGTGAGTTGTATTATGTTTGTTTTTAGCTCCTTCTATGAAGAGCGCTGTAAATTTGGCTATAAAGAAAGCTGTATGTATTGTCTTGGTTATTGTATGATTATATCATAATTTTAGTGACATTAAGGTGGGGTAGCTATCAGATTGGTGCACTTCAAGTAACTCCAGATCAAGAAATAATATTGCAAATTTATGTATTTTAGGTTGGTGGGAGGAAATACTTTGTACTGTGGTGCATATTGTTGCTGCTTGTTTACAGTAACAAGATTGCTTTTCCACTGGAGGTATAGAGAATGGAACCAGGCTGGGTAGCCCCCAGGGGATTCAGTGGAACTAAACCCTGCTCACTTATCCTTCATTTTTATAAGGTGGCTTGAAATAGTTGTCAGTGCCAGTAGCTGACCAAGTTCTTTTTAGCCTAAACTTTAATAATTAGTTCAGAAGGTCCTAAAGCAAATGGAGTAGATTAGATGGCAATTTTTTTTTTTTTTTTTACCTAGCAGACATTTCCTTTGATTAAAACTAATTTTCAGTCTTAGAATTATGTTCAATTTCCCTGTGTTCAAAGAAGTCTTTGGTTTCATAATTCTCAATTTGTAGTAAGTTTCTTTTTGAGAATCAAGAAAGGAAAAGTCATTATAACTTCATTGCATTATGGTCTTTGAAATGGTTTGAGATAGATGACCTTTTATACATTCATCATGTTGAATAGAAAATTACGGTTAGGAAATTTCAGAAAGGCTTTTCCAAATTACAAAGGAAGGAGGGGGATCCATGATGATGAATGTTTGGTGATTATACTTTATTTTAAAAGGATGGGAAATTATTAATGTTAAAAGTTAAAATATATTAGTATATATTCCAAAGTGAGTTCCAGAGAAATTATGCAGAGATGGGTTTTTTTTAAGTTTATTTATTTATTTTTAAGTAATCTTTACACCGAACGTGTGGCTTGAACTGAAAACCCCGAGATCAAGAGTTTGCCTGCTCTTTTAACCAAGCCAGCCAGCTGCCCCCAAAAATGTTTTTCTTAAATTTTTTTTGAAACATCTTATACCATGCCATACTACTTCTGATAAAATTTAAAGTAACAGCAAAGAGTTACTTCTGAAATCGTTAAAAATTTTTAAATCACATCAGAAATTCTGTAAACTTATATATATATATACATATATGTATATATATAGTATCTTTTAACAGATAGTAATTTGACAAAATTTGTAGCTTGCTCATTATGCAAACCCCTTTTGAAATAATTAGCTCACTTTGTATCCCTTTTAGAGATTTGTACTTTGATAGGCTTTTCTCAGCTGGTAGATTCATTAATTCAACTGTGTGTACTTTCTACATTTAACCTAAAACCTAATTGTTGGATGTTTCATGCTCACCAAATTGTTAGGAAACAGTACCATTAAAAAGCCCTCAAAATAACAACATAGTTCGTTCATAAAAAGTGATACTGAACTTCAGCTTCAAATCACTTAACTGCGTTTCCCTCAACCGTGTCTTTGTATTGCTTTGGTACTAGTTAATCAAAATTCTTATCTTCTAATAACTAAATACCCCTATGATCTGTTCTTATTTTTAATAGACATGATTCTCATTAGTTTGCGCTGCAGTTTCTTTTGTGTTGGGCAGTACTGCTTACACTGATTTTGGTTTAATTAGTGAAGTTTATTAAGTTAACTGAAAATTTTTGCATTTACTACAGTACACTTTTAAAATTGGGGGAGGGGATGGTTTGAACCTTAGTTACAGCATGATGGAAGCTGCGGATAATCTTTAGAAATATTCTCTTACTGCTCAAAACTTGATATTCATTGTTGCTGCTTTGAGCTATCAAATAAATACATGAAGTATTTTTCTCTCTTATTCTTAGAAAATTCTTGCTCATCTTCTTCCTCGTATTATGAATTTTTGTTGAAATTTGTACAAACTTTTGTCTTCACTGGTTATAGGTGAACAGTTTGTCATTTTGAAATATTCCTTTAAAGAATGCAATAAAGCCGTTTTAAGCATTATATTTGTCTTTACAATTGTAAGATTAAATAAAAACAGCCACAGTCTTCGTAGGAATATTGTTACCAGAGGAATAGTTTTAGTTTAATTTAGAAATAATTTACTCAGAAAGCTAATGAACATTTTGTCACTGATCAACTAGGCAAATGATAATAAATAAATCATCATCAGGGATAATCAGCTAGGAATTTGTATGCCCAAGAAAATGATCCAGACAATAAGTACTCTTTTGTTAGTATAACCTGCTTATAGCCAGGGAAAGTGAGATTGAAATGATTCTTTAACAAATGTACATTTTGATTAAAACTGAAGTTCATCTGTCTCTTTAATTCTTTCATTCATTAATTCATGCATTGACATATAGTCTTTCATCAGATCTAGGTTGTGAATTGCCATATGTTGTATATACCCTCTAAAAAAAAAAAGAATTAGTGTTGGCAGTTTTAATTGTAAGATAATTGTAAGTGTATAATTAAATTACATCCCGATTTCAACAGCGTTAATACAGCGTAAGAACATGTGCACCTTAGAATTGCGGGGATATTCTCTCTGCTCAGCAGCGGTTACTTTTCTCAGAAGGGCATGTACTTTAGTGAGTAAAACAACCCCTGACTTATTTTTACAAGGGGGAGACAAATTTACAGGACAACTAAATGAAATGTGTAAAATATTAGTGATGTGTGCTGAAGAGAAAAATGAGCAGAAAGGGAAATCAGAAATATTGGGGATGTGGCTGTTAGATTGCTGTGAAGTCTGGAGGAAGAACAACTTAGGACAGTTCTTAAAAGCAGCTACAACAAAAATAAGGTAACACATAGGTAACACTTTTTGGGTCCGATTGGTTGTTGGCTAGCACTTACAAATATTAACTCATTTTATCCTCACAACAACCTTACCCTTTTTTACAACCGAAGAATCCACAACACAGGAAGGTTAATCGGCTTACCCAGAGTGTCACAGCTCTTAAGGGCCAGAGTAGGGATTCAGACCTTGACATTCCAGCTGCAGAGAACATACTTTTAACCCTTATATAGTACTGCCTGTTAGAAAAGTTCAGTTCATGCAACTTGCAAAAAAGTTGAGAATATTGAGAAAAAGGTACCTGTGTTATGTGCTGCTCGTCTTCCCACAGAGTACTCCCTTAAGTGGATTTGAAGTATACTTTATGTGTACTGATCAATAGAAGTGTTTTAAGCCACATGTGATTTTCATATTAAAAACTTAACCATCTTTACTCTTAAAAGAACTGGAAGTCTAAATTTTGGGGTTAACTGAAATCGAGACTTGTCACTTCATATTTCATCTTTATCTGTTAGAGCAAGCACCTATCTTCGAGTCCTCAGAATCCAAGAGTATCCATGTCAGAATCCATGGCAAAATTACTTATAACATCCTAACTGCATGCAATTATCCCTGTGGTTTTTTTCTTCATTATCTTTATTGTTTTCCTATATTGACTTCCTTATTCCTGTTGTAAATCGTATTTCTTGATCCTTTTATTTCTAAACTAGCTTTTGGTATCTTTTCCATTTTAATGTGTTCCTGTGTTATCTATATTATGTTTTATATTGGATGGTAGAGCCGACTGTCTAATAATGAGATTTCTAGAATGCAGATCTCTACACTGGTATCATGTTTATCATTCAGTAGTATTGCACTAAATAAGGGATAACCATGAATGCATACCAATTAAAGACAGGTACCGAGTGGTATTCTGGAAGAGGCATGGATGGCTTCATGGCCTTCTAAAGGGGCAGGAAAGTAAATGAGACACCAAGCTTTTTAAGTGGTAGTTGCTAAAATTAGGTGCAAGAGGAAAAAAAGCAAAGGGAATAAGAAAAGGAAACAGTGGTAGAAAGAAACAAGAGTTATGTGGTAGGAAGCAGGGTAAAGTCAACAGTAATTGTCCCTGGCTGACTAATGTTTCCATAGTGTTTCAGTTTATATTTGCACTCCTGGAAGTAAGGCTGTTAGTAATGGTGTGCCTTGACCAGGTCTTCATGATGTACTGTAAGAAAACTAATATTCACACATGGAAATATATTTTGACTCTGTAAAAAAAAAAAAAAAAAAAAAAAAACAGCCCTTCGCCCAGCGTGAATCATTGTTGACTTAAAGGCTACCGCAAGAATCCTCTGATGTCCTGATGGATGTGCTTGGTTATACAGGTTGGCACAGATCTTTCAGGCACTCAGCAAGGATTTCCATCGCCACCGTATGCCGGCCACGTATATTTTAATACTTGTATAGAGTCACCAACAAGGGTTTTATATTGATAATCCTGCATGACCTTGTCCTAGAAATTTATTGTGCTGTAATAGAGAATTACACATTTAATTTAGTACCTGTTCAGGTCACTAGTTTTCGTTGCTTATGAATTTTTTGAAGATGGTTGTTAACACTGACTGCTTCTCCTAACTTTGTTGCATATACTTAAAGTTGTACTTGATGGAATCTGAAGTAGCATAACGTTAGAGTTGAAGTTTGGTTTTCTGAGCGCAGTAGACATATTTCCTTTTTATTTTATTTTTTAAAAGCTTATTTATTTTAGTAATCTCTGTACCCGATGTGGGGCTTAAACACATGACCCCAAGATCAAGAGTTGCATGCTCTTCCGACTGAGCCAGCCAGGCACCCCTGTGATTCCTCTTTAAACTATTCCGCTCTGCCTTTCGTAGTACTAGATTCTTAGGGCTTTCTTTCTTCCTATCTGGACAGTTGTGTATCAGCCTTCGGTGCTTGCCATTAGATGTTGGTGGGCCTCAGGTTTCAGTTCGTCTCCACACGCTCCTCTTCATCTGTGCTCCTTGGGTGATGCCATGTACTCCTAAGACTGCACACGTCGTCTGGATGCTGGTGGTTTCCAGATTTGTAGCTCCAGTCCAGATTCTTACCACAAACTTTGGGTCTGAAAACTTGATTGGTTATAGACATCTTATTTTCTCAACTTTTCCAGACTTTTCCGTTCTGAACGCATACTCTCTTTTTCCTGTTTCCATTGAAACCCTTATCCATCTTTTGGGTGGCCTGGGACTTTGAAAGGAAGCTTTCACCTGCTCTTATTCACCTGGAGATTCTAACTCCCAATTGGTCTTCGCCCAAGGGTATCTGCCTCTCGGCATCCCCACTGCCCTGTTTGAGGCCGCTGACTTCTTTTATAGTAATTGAGGTAACAGCATACTCGCTGGTGTTTTTTTCCTGTCTCCCTGTATGTTGCCTGTCACTTTTCCTGCTTAAAGTTGGCAGTGTTTTTGCATTGGCTTTAGAGTGAAGTTCTGACCTCTTGCGTAGGTTAACAAATCTTTTGGGGATCTGACCCCTGCTTACTTCTCTTATCTCGTTTCTTCTTTCCAACTCTTCAATATTTGAGGCATGGCAGAATTTTCAGTTTTCTTAAATACTATTGTGCCAAGGTCACTCTTACTTCTGGGTCTCTTAATATTATCTCTTCACCTAAAACACTGTACCTCATCCTTCCTATGACTCTTTATCTCTTAATCATTCTTTTCTTTTCTTTTTTTTTTTTTTTTTTAAGAACAGAGGTGCAGAGTAGCCTAGTGGGGTTCTTACTACTCCATTTATTTAATTTTATTTATTATTATTTTTTTAAGTAGGCTTACATCCAGTGGGGGGCTTGAACTCATGACTCTGAGATCAAGAGTCGCATGCTCTACCCACTGAGCCAGCCAGGTGCCTTATCTCTTAATCATTCTTAAGACCTCAAATTAGATACCTTAGAATTTCCTCATCTACCCTCACCCCCTAAATTTTGGATTCCAGTTCCCTTTGTATATTCCCATAATACCTCACCACCCCCATCATAATACTTAACACACCGAGCCATGATTAACTGGTTCCCTGTCAGCTTGCCCCACTAAACTATGAGTCCTTTGAGGGCAAGTGCCAGAGAAAGGCATGCTGTCTGACTCATTGCCTTTGTACGCTTACTAAGTGCCCATCACACTGGCCATGGAAATGAATGCGTAAGTGATCCCTTTAGACCAGTGATCCCTAAATTGAGGAGGACCCTCCCCTTTTGAAATTGAGAGTGTTAGTTTGTTTCCCAAGAAGAATGTACAGAAACATAAATTTTCACATGCTTTCTAGGTCTGCATGTGTTCCCGCAGCCTTCACGTAGAGCATTTAGGGTGGCTGTAGTACCACCAGCATTCTCGCCCTCTCTTGCCCACACCCACACATGCAGACAGAGGTACAGAACTTGGTAAGACTGCATTTGCTGTGTCATAGCCTTGATTTTCCGTTAAGCCCTCCTGCTTCCTTCATTCCAATATTTTCCCCTCTATTTCCTCAACTGAGACGTGATTTTATTAGTTGCAGCAGTTGTGGTGCTACATTTTCTTACACAGCATCAAGTTATTGGTAACATTTGAATTTTATGTCTTTTTCAAATATATAGACACTACTCTTAAGCCATTGTCTATTCATAGAATGAAAATAGGCTCCCCTCCCCCTTACTACCTACAGTGGTGAATCCAGACCCCAAAAGCACATAATTCTGAGACTGTCAGCCTTAAATAAAACAAATGGTAGTTTAATTAAACAAAGATGAGTCTATTTGAGAGTGGCAGGAGAACTGCAATTTTGGACAACCAAACTATGGCAACCCATAGCCAAGTCTGAGAGGCAGAGGGGGAAGGCTAGCTGATACTAGGTTCTGGGAGGAAATTGAGGAGGGTTGTTTTGAATATAACTTCATTGGAGAAGAACAGGAGTTCGAGGTTGTGGTGGTTTCTCACTGGCTGCAAGTGGTGGACAGTTTGCTGTTCCTGAGGCATGTGGAAATCTTCCTCCTTCCTGCTGGTCATGTAAGTTGAGATGAGTGCTACGTGCATGAGAACTCTCCTTTCATGGCTTCCCGACTACATTTTAAATTAGATTTCTTTGATTCATTTTCATGTTTCCCCTTTTGATTAAGATCTTTCTCAGAAAGCGTCACTGATTAAGCATCAGGTTGTTCTTTTTGACTGAAATATTTTTGTCTGTTTGTGTCTTTTGGTGCTTGGAAGGACCATTTCCAGGCATCATGCCCCATATGGGAGTGGAGGAGTGGGGACTAAGTAGCAAGTGGAAACCATGGAGGCCACATTTGAGTAACAGGGAAGGTAGAAGGAGGGGCTCTCAGGTATTTCCCATTCATAAATTCATATCTTATCACGACTATAGACATTGGATCATCTCAAAGCCTTGAGCTAATGTTCTGTTTGCTACATTATTTTCATGGCCTTCAGAAATAGCAGGAAGGACTGAACTCAGAAAGGGGTTTGCGGGTACCACACCTGTATTTTTCATTGTCCCCAGAGCTGTTGGAAATCTCCTTTGGTCCTTCTGTCGCCACCAAATCTCCTAGTGCTGACTAGGAAATTCCAGGTTGGCTAGTCAACTTGCTTTTTAAGCCAAGTGGGTTGCTCAATGATCTTACGTAACTGAGTTTTAACTTCCCTAGAAGTGTTAATCCAGGTGCAGCAGGTGGTGTTGGCGACAGCACAGACACCTCCTTGCTCAGCTAAAAGATAATCAGGGACTGTCCTATTATCAACTTTGGCCAGAGAGTCTCTTTTTTTGGGCAGATTTTGTCTTGGCTACTGATTCTGCAATATCTCCAAGAGTGAAGAAGAAGTTTCTGATCCTATTCTTGTTTACATTTACTCCTGACTGGGGAAGTATGGCCCTGCCAAAGGAAGTGAATCCTGAATCATGAAAGCCTCCTGCTAGGTCCTTCCTCATTTGACGATGTCAATACAGGGGATCTGGCCAAAGAAGGTGCCTTAGTTGGTTTGCGGAAAGTTAGCCGCTGGGTCAGAGAACTTAAAAGGCCTTGCCCTGATATGCACCAGATGCTGAGGCAATGATAACCACCACAGACAAACATAAATCCAGTTGGGGCACAAATCACTCTTACTCAGGTGACACCGTTAACAGGTAAGAGATTTTAATGGTAAGTCCACCAGTCTGAAAGGCAAACCCCTCCTTCAGCAGTGGCCTTGGAGAAATGGATGAAGGTGTTCTCTTTCCAGGCCAGTGCCAGAGTAAAATAAGAGAAGGGGGGGAAAGTTTCATGTTTAAACTGTGAAGTCTTGATTCGGCATCAGGGGAGGACACAGTTAGCCTTTCTGTCAGCTACTTCTTTTTCTAGTCTGTTTGATTCAGAGGTCTCTAGCGTCTCTGCAGGACCAGATGTCAGATGGAGCCTTCTTCACCTGTGACATACATATTCAAGGTTGAAGTCCCTGAAGTTTGGCTGCCATCTGGGTAGCGAGGAGGACCTGGTGTAGTCCCTTCCAAGTACATTCATGGGCAGTCTTTGTTCTTACTGATTCCAAATCAAAAGCGTGAGAGAAAATTGGAGATGGTACTTTGGAGAATTGTAGCCAGATTTTTGAGGAAACCAGAATTCAGGATCCAGTCCAATTTACAGGTTTATAACAGAAACTCAAAGACAGTTAGCAGGATTAGAATCTAAAGTAGACAAAGGGGTAAACATAATTTCTTCTCTCAGCGAGTACCCTCGTTTTTTATAATAGAACTATTTCTTTGCATTAAACTTTCATTATTTACATTAGCGTGCAAGAATAGTGTTTAACCATCAAAGCTCTTTTTAAGACTGCTTTGCTGGAATTTTGTAAGCAAGGTACTGGGTTTTTTCTTTCGAAGGACTTTATTGGCTCTGTAAAGTGAGACTTCGCTCCTTAAAACTCTCTTGTTCTATCCGAATCTGTGCCCATTTCTCAAACATGATATTCCAGTCAAAGCTTTGGTAATATAACAAATGTTTCTCTGTCCTGATACAAGGAGAACAGATTCTTACTGAATTTATGCAGATAATTGTCATGAAGATAAAAATACTCAGTAAGAGTTTCCAAATTCTGGAGGGATCATGTGAAGAGAAAAAGCTAAGTGTTTTATCTTTATTGACAAAGGTGCGTATCACCAAATTGTTGATAGCTTAAGAGAAAGAGAAAAAGGTTTCCTAAAATCTGAAGAAACAAAACATTAGGAGAACCAATAATATTTTAAACAAGAAGTCATAAAAATTATAATCATCCTTCTCAGTTCATCCAGTCTCATGTTTTTAGTTCTTGTTCTGGTTGAATTCAGTTTGCCACTAGTTCTGGAAGTTCTTACCCAGTTCAGTTTTATTGTCTTAAAGTTATCCTTTCCTGAATCTCTTTGAAGATAAAGTACTTTCGCAGGAACTCTTTAAAAGCATCAGAGAGTAAAACTGTAACTGTCTGTAAATGACCAAAAGACTTAAAAATGGTCATGGCTAAAGACCTGGTGAGAGTTCATTATAATGCAGACAGAGAAAGAAAGTTGGTTATTTTTGTGACATACACTTTAAGGTAGTAACTAGAATTACAAGTGTTAACGTGATATACGGACATATGAGATCTTTAGAAATTTCACGCTATTTTTGCTTACGTTAATAACATATTTCCACACAAATATATTCTAAGAAGGTTTAATATCATCTGTTTGACAATACTTCCCATGTAATTTAACATGCCAAATAAGTCTAATTAGTTTAACATCTCTGTCTTTATAAGGAGAACAAATTCTTTGACATGTTCCAGGGCCATCTGTAAAAACCTTAAGTTAATTCGAGGTCTCAAAATACTTCCTTTAGAATTTGATTTTTGGGAAGTTTGTCAAAAATATCAAAAGGCATGGACACTTAGGATGATAGGTCACTGTGAAACAATACTTAGGTATCGATTTAACCAAAGTGACAAAGACTTTGCAGGAAAATACAGAAAGTTAAATAGTTGTAAAAAGCCGTAGCTTCTTTAATATTGAAAAGAGTCAACTTTTTTAAAAATGTAATCAAAGACCTGATGAGGGCAAAGCACACAATCTTTCTTTGTCTAGGCAGATTACATTGAAAATTTTAAAAAACCTTTGTTTACAATATCTTATTCAAGGCAGATCAATAATGTAAGGAAACATTTTTCTTTTAACAGAGGAAAAAATCTAATTTCGTACCACTGTACTTTTGATATTGAAACTCATTTTTTTAGGGGCGCCTGGGTGGCACAGCGGTTAAGCGTCTGCCTTTGGCTCAGGGCATGATCCCGGCGTTATGGGATCGAGCCCCACATCAGGCTCCTTCGCTATGAGCCTGCTTCTTCCTCTCCCACTCCCCCTGCTTGTGTTCCCTCTCTCGCTGGCTGTCTCCATCTCTGTTGAATAAATAAATAAAATCTTAAAAAAAATAAAATAAAACTCATTTTTTTAAAAGATTTATTTGAGAGAGGAGTGAGCACAAGCGGAGGGGAGGGGCAAAGGGAGAGGGACAAGCAGACTCTCTAATGAGCAGGGGCCTGACACAGGGCTGGATCCCAGGACCCTGAGATCATGACCTGAGCGGAAGTCAGATGCTTAACTGAGCCACCCGGGCGCCCCATGCTAAAACTCATTGTTTTTTTTTTTTTAAGATTTTATTTATTTATTTGACAGAGACTGAGACAGCCAGCAAGAGAGACAACACAAGCAAGGGGAGTGGGAGAAGAAGCAGCAGGCTCCTAGCGGAGGAGCCTGATGTGGGGCTCGATCCCAGGAGACTGGGATCACGCCCTGAGCTGAAGGCAGATGCTTAATGGCTGCGCCACCCAGGCGCTCCTGAAACTCATTTTTAAGTAAATTTATTTTAATCTTAACCACCTTGACCACACATTAAAATCTCCATTCAAAGATTCCTTTAACAAAAACGTACAACTTTCTTTGTTAGATTCAGATTTTATCCTATCTTTGCTCTTTTCAAATAACCAGCCTCTTCTCTCTTTTTAAAAAACCGGTCTCACTTTATAACAAACTTTCCCTCAACAGAAGTGCATGTCTGGGCACCTGGGTGGCTAAGTCTGTTAAATGTCTGCCTTGGGCTCAGGTCATTATCCCAGGGTCCTGGGATCTAGGCCTGCCATCTGGCTGTTTCTCCTTCTCCCTGTGCCCCCCGCCCCTTGTTCACTCTTTTACTCTCTGTCAAATAAATAAATAAAAATCTTTTTTAAAAAAAGTTCATGTCTGTTCCTTTCTACCTTCCTTTACCAAAAGCCCACATCCGAATTTTTTTCCATATGGAGATGTTTCCCTTATTAGTTCTAGTAGCTTTAAGCACACATATGAATTAGAATTTTTAACCCTTAGCAAGAAGTAAACCCTTAACCCTTAATTAAGAAGTAAGCAACTCTGAACTGGCCTTTACATTAGCATTCTGTGAATTGGCAGACTTAAAATACTTTTTATGATTGCTGGAAACTTTTTTTTTTTCATAGAATATTTTTAAGCATGCCTAAAACATGTTTGTTATTAGACCCAAATATCTTTAGTTTCTCTGTAAAATGAAGCAAAAAAGCCTATATGTTCAGTAATCTGTGTTTCAATATTTTATCTTATTTGGAAATGATCTATTTAATGAATTTAGCTTAACTCATCACATAACTTAGTAAAACTTTAAGGT
Organism: Ursus maritimus; assembly: GCF_017311325.1. Classification (NCBI taxonomy): domain Eukaryota; kingdom Metazoa; phylum Chordata; class Mammalia; order Carnivora; family Ursidae; genus Ursus; species Ursus maritimus. The sequence goes on along the minus strand of NW_024424564.1, from coordinate 27,648,046 downwards.
TTCAGGTTACCAAAAGATTTGGGGAGAGTATTTGAGAAGTTCACCTAAAACCTTTTTATCCTACATACATCTATTTAGTTTACTCATTCTTAACACTTACGTATAGATTACCCTCAAAAGCTTCATGAGACAGTAGACAGAATCAGCCATTTTCCCAAGCTATTATTCTTGTTGACAAATTTTGTAACAGACATAACATGAATTTATTCGATTAGTAAAACCAGTGGAATAGAAGTTGTATGTCTACATTATATTTAATGCTGGTAACTCTGAAGACATGCCTGGTTTAGTGAAACCAAACTTAAGCTAGCTTTTATTTGCCACAGATTGTCCCAAATCATGGAAACCTGAGAAGCATATGGGTTACTTTCTGTTACATTTTTGAGAATTTCTATGAATACTTAATTCACATTTGAGTCAGTTAAATAAAACTCCTTTACAAATTAATTGTAGTAGTACTATTGGAGGTAGAAAATGCTACATATATACAACACACATATAATATAGATATGCTTAAACATAAACAGACATAAACAGAGACCTCACGGTTTCTACTTTACTCATTGTAGAAGTCAGATCTAAGTTTTCTGGTAGATGGAGTAAGTTAAGGCTACCCGCTCAGATGGCTAAAGCTAAGTTTTAAACAGCCTTTCCCCCTTTTGTTTTTCTTCTGATAAGAATTACTTCCCTGAAGTTTGCACTTTAGCGTTTACACCCTCAGAGGCACAAGGAAGAATGCAAGTTACAAGCCTTTAAAGATTAATAGGGGAGGTTTGGGAATTGGTAAAAAGAATTGGGCAAACTTTCTCTAGAGTCGCTTCTAGAGTTGAATTTCTAGTTTTACAAAGATTTGTAAGATGCAAGTTACAAGCCTTTAAAGATTAATAGGGGAGGTTTTGGGATTGGTAAAAAGAATTGGGCAAACTTTCGAGTTGCTTTTAGAGTTGAATTTCTAGTTTTACAAAGATTTGTAAGATAAGGATAGTTGCTCTCAGTTCCTCAGAGAATTGGGTTGCAACTTAAATGACATCATAGCTTGATCCACCCATCCAACTACATTTTCCTTAGCATAGAGGAGAGCGCCTTAACAAAATTTCCTATCAGGCATTGACCAGTGCCTCTGGTCTTATTTTCTGCCCTTTTCTGTATCCACTAATCTCTGGAGTTAATCCAGTTATTAAAATGTTAGAGGATTTTCTCGGAGTTTAAGAAGGTAAATAACTATAGCCTTTAGTTTGGTCTTTAGTGTGGCCTTCAACCAAGAAATGAAAAATACCTGAGGAGAATTGCCTGTAGCTTCAGGTGGTCTTATTTGAAAAGGTAATTGTTTAATAGTCTCTTCAGACTGGAAAGGCAGTTGAGACAGAGGATTACTAGAATGAGTACTCAAAGGAAGAAAGAGGGAGCAGTATGAGTATTATGTCAGTCTTACAGCCTTTTGTTTTAGGTACCTCTTATAGCTTCACTTTTTCATTAGCCTTTTAAAACAGATCTGAAGTTTGGAGGCGTCTGCATGCCAATAAAAATAGGTATCTCTCTGATTTGATAGTCCTTGCTTTTAAGTTCATTTCTTAAATGATCTTATCTAACTGTAACATTTCTCATGATGGCCATTTGTGATTCTGGGTTGTCTTTTAGTGAGATTTTGCCATTTTTACAGATATTTATAGCTTCTGGAACCATAATTTTTAGACAGAAAATAGGCAGGTATCCCAGAAGGTGGCTTGCTTAACTTTTTGGATTTTAAGGATCCCATTACTCAAAGTAGAAGTACAGAAAACAAAAGAATACTCACCAAGAAGGGGTAATGCCTTAAAAGCAGAACCCAGATAAAGTCAGGGAGTTGAACCAAAAGGAGGGAGCTTGAATCCCAGAGGAAACTCACTAAGCCAAAAGGAAAAAAGACAACTTACAGAAATGAAGAGTGCAAGGGGCTCAAGTGGGACCCACAAAACAGTTGTGAGGGTCATTAGTTCCCTAGGGGTTCAGCGCCTTCCAATCCCACTTCTGACACCAGGTAATATCAACCTTAAATGAAACAAATGGTAATTTAATTAAACAAAGATAAGTTTATTCAGGAATAACAGTGGCATTGCAAGTCAGGGCAGGCAGACTATGGTGAACCATAGGCAAGTATGAAGAGACAGTGGGGAGGCTAGCTTTTATTAGGTTCTGAGATGAGATGGGGCGAGTTGTTTTGAATATAGCTTCATTGAAGAAGAGCAAGAACTCAAGGCTGTGGCATTTTCTCATTGGCTGCAAATGGTGGGCAGTCTGTTGTTACCGAGGCATGTAGAAATCGTCTTCCTGTTGGTCATTTAAGTTGACATGAGTGCTACATGTATGAGAATTCTCCCTTTGTAGCTTCCCAGCTCCATTTAAAATCAGGTTTTCTTGATTCATTTTTATAGCTACTTTTGGTGGTTTTTAAAAATGTATTTTCTGTTCGTGAAGCTAACTAGGCCCTGAGGAGATCAAAGCTATATATTCCCTTTGCCTCTTTGCCACTACACTACCATCAACTGAGCCAATGGGCCTAGGCAGAAGATCTGTCATTATATTTATTCATAAGTTATACTTAATGATTTCATGTCATATGTACTCTATTTTTGAAACTGGGACCATGTAGTCTCATTACCAGTTTCATCAGCTTAGCTATCTCCCTTCCCCCAAGAGCTTTGCTTTCTCTCTCCCAACAGTGGAAGCCTCTTCCTGCACTTAACAGCAGGTTAAAACTTACACCCTGGGTTCCATTCCCCTTGGCTCTTCAAAGGCTTTACTCTAGTGTTAGCCTATGTTTCCTGTGTTGTCTTCTCTATTTAATTATTTCCACTGGTGAATTACTTGCCTTAGTATCTATCAGTCATCTTTTAAAAAGGGTAATGGGTTTTATTTACCCACTTTAATTCACTTTCACTGCTTTATTTTTCTCTGCTCTGTCATACTCCTAGAAGAAGTTCTATGATCATAGTTTCCACTCACTTTCTAATTCTTACTCTCACTTCAGTTCTTTCTGATCAGACTTTCTTCACAATACTCCACTGTAAGATTTCTTATCAAGGTCATCAGCCTCCATCTAGTGAAAGCCAGTTGTCCATTCTCTGTCTTCATCCTAATCATTTGATATAATGATCCACATTTTCTTCATCTTTAAAACAAAACAAAGCTCTCCTTTTCTAGGCTTTCATAGTATTATATGAGCCTGTTTTTGAGCCCCCCCCCCCAATCCCTGCCTATTTCTTTTGGGTTGCCTTTGCTTCCCCTGTCTGACCTTCAAATGTTGGGAGGGTTCCAAGGCTCTAGCCTCAGCCCTTCTCTCTTGTCTGTTTTCTTTGAGCTCTCATTGGGCCCATGGCTCCAGAATCATCTATACATTGATGATGTATAGACCTCTCTCTGAGTTCCGAATATGGCTAGCCAGCTGTCTACAGACAACTCCACTTAGTTATTTAATGGGCATCTCTTGTGTAAATCTAGAAAATGAAAACCATTAATTCTTGCCTCTTTTTTCCCACTTAACTCTGTAATTCCCAAAGCCTGCTCTATCTTGGTAAATGTCTTTACTATCCATCCATTTAAATGTATATGCCCCCCCCAATCTGATACTGTTCTTTATTCTTTTTCTTTCATCCAAGTCCAGTCCTTTAGCAAGTTCTGTCTGATCTTTTTACAAGATAATTGGCAGAGCCACTTAAAAACTCAGAAACAAGCCACCGTCCTCTTACTTTGTACTGTAATGGCCTTCCTAATGGTCTTTTCCCTCCACTCTTGAACTCTTCAGTTTATACTTCACAGAACAATTAAAATGAGATCAGTTACTGCAGTGCTTTAAAACCATTCTGTTTTAGACAGGTTTCTGTTACCCTTAGAATAAATACTAATTTTCTTTATGTTACTTTGTTTCTTTGTTACCTTCCAGTATACGATAAGCTTGCTGAATGTATAACTTGTATTCACAGTGATTCCGCAGATGTAGAGTAGTCCCTTGAAGTAGTAAATACCTGGTGGGGAACTGTCTGTTGTTAGAAAACTCTTGACTTCATTATATGTAGGTTATGTAAGTTTACTGTTTTATGTTAATGGAAATTAATTGCCCCTCAAATAGAAGTAAAACCTGTAGTGTTCAGTTTGTAACTTATCCCCTTACTTAACAGCTAGTACTCTATAGTTTATGATTTGATATTTTGTGCCTTCTTAGGCCCTTCCAAACAACTTCATAAGTTACACCAACAAATATTAATGCCCCTCCCCAACTGCCACAGAAGTTAAGTCACCTGTGCAAAATTTCAGTAGGTGAACTGGAATCTAAGTCTTCTGGTTCCTAAACCAGATGACTTTATTGATGTTGCGTCCTAGGTGTGTGCTTGGTGGTGGTATAGAAGAATTACAGTAACCCTTAGGACCAGCTGCTTTTTTATTTTCTAAATTCCCTCCAATTACATTTTTAAGCTGTCTTTGGCTCTATGGCCATTTTTATCAGCATTAACATAAAATATTGGCCTTTGTTCTAACCAATGTAAGTTTTGATCAGTTATTTTTATAGTTAATAATGGTGATCTTTAAAACTACTAGTTGTTAGATATATGTAATTAATGATAGGTTCTGTAAGTGTGAGTTAAACTGATAGAGCCAATATCTTCAGACGATTTCTTAGAAAAAAAAATTGGAGACTGACGCAGGGAAGAAATGCAATCTTTGGTTCTTGCTAGTAAGATCACTAAAATACATGACAAAACAAACTTACTGTTTAATATCTTTTTATAAAAGAAGGGACACTTAATTCAAAAAGCAGCAAGCATATAATCTCAGAACATTGCAAGGTTTAGTTCTTCAAAACAAATTTTGTTTTGTGGAAAACGTCACTACATGGCTTGTCCTGTCCCTCAGTTAAACCATGGACCAGCGCTAACTGCTTGCAGCTAGCTGTGATTGGGGAGTATTGCCCTAGTCTGAAGAAACTGTGTAGATCCTAAATTATAATTTGCAAGTTTCTTCTCTCATACTGTTTTTCCCCTGGTCACAATTAGTACAATCCTTTGATTCCTTTCTTTCTGTTAAACTCTGTCTCAAAGCCTGGAGCTCTGTGGAAGCTTTCAGGTGGTGAGTTTTGTCATCAGAAAATCTAAAATGCTTTCTGCCCAGAATGGACTGATCTTGTTTAACAGTTGCTAATGAAAACGTCTCTGGAATCTTCTTGATACCTTTAACAAAGTAAATAATTACTTTAAAAAATTTATATTCATTCCTTGTTGTTTATTCTAGCAGTATACTTTCTTTGTTCTGTCTTCTACTCTCTGCCTGCCTCCACATTGAGATTCCTAGCTGAAACACTAAAAACCGAGAGCTTGGCTGTTTTCCTGTCTTGCTTCTTTGTTGTTCTCTTAGAATGAGCTCTTTCCCCACCCACCCGCAAGAGAAAGTAACTAAATTAATTATAAATTTAAATTTATGATGATAAATTGAAAGTTGTATCATTCTGGCACCTTTGTCTTCTTTTTTGATATTTTTAAACAGACTAAGGAAACCAGTCATTTGTCACTGCTACCTGTGTTTTCATACGCCCCCCCCCCAAAATGTAAATGTGTAGATACTTTGCTTTCGCTAATGGGAACATATCTAGGTTTGATAGGATTGGCAGGGTTAAATGAGAGGAGGACCTGCTAGATGGGGTGAAGGCAAGGCGAAATTGATGTTCATCTCTTAACCTCCTCTCACGCGGCTGTCCACTTCCACACTCCAGGCGATAAATGCTACGTCCTGCACTGCGCCTTTTCCCTTGCGGTGACAGTGGGTGCAGTCAGTAGCACTACCTGTTTCCCAAGCTGGAACTAAACCCTAAAAATAAAATTCAAAAGAAAAGTCATCCTCAGTGTCCTGGTTTTTGTGACTTTCAAGTCTTTTATCAGTCCAAATAGAACAGACATTTTAGTAGAGACGTGTTAGAGTTTGTGATAAAGTAACTTTTCATTGTTCTTTGGTAAACAGGAGGGAAATCAAAGATTTTCACTCAAACCAAGATGCTGTAAGTAAATCAAATAAATACATAATTCCCCATTTTTGGAGGGAAAACACATAAATAAAGGTCAGGGAAATGTTCAGTGCCAATGTAAAACCCATCCCGCTGTCCTATCAGTTCTGGTCTCTGGCAGTCTACAAGATGGTATAAGGTAGTAAGATCAAAAATAAGCAGTGCGGGAAAGTGAAAATTCTTCATCCGGTCTTGAGCTATCGACCTGAAATGTCCTTTCAAAGTACTATACACAGTTTTCAGTGATTTAAATTCTGCACATTTGGTCTAATGCATAAAAATCCTATCAAAAGGATTTTACGAATTGAAATCTAAAGTGTAATGAATATGTTTTGAATAAAATAGGTATTTTCATTTGTAAATAGTGAAACTTTTCACTGAAATTTGTTTCTTTCCACTAGGTTTAAGTGGAAACCCTGCAGATATAGAGAGAAGAGAAGCAGTGTTTGGAAAGAATTTTATACCTCCTAAAAAGCCAAAAACCTTTCTTCAGTTAGTATGGGAAGCATTACAAGATGTCACTTTAATTATACTAGAAATCGCAGCCATAGTATCATTGGGCCTTTCTTTTTATCAACCTCCAGAAGGGGATAATGCACGTAAGTAAATTGGGGAGGGGGGAGAAAAAAGACTTTTATGTGTGATGTTAGTAAGTTCAGCTCATTTGCTTATTTAAAATGTAATAATAATAGGTTGGCATTTATTGACCATGCTAGACATCATTCTAGTAATGCTTTTAATAGTTCTTTCCATATACCATCTCGGGTAATTTCACAGTAACCCTATGAGATAGTGGCACCTCCAAGTGAAATACAGAGGTGAAAAAACCTGCCAAAATGTGCATACCATGTGTTGGCAAGGAGCTAAGCCGTATATACAATGGGGTTTGTGCCATCACAGTTCTTAAGGTCTTTTAACACTATATTGAAATAATTACAGTTTTAATTTTGGGTTTTTTTTATTATTTTGGAAAGCATTATGAAAGCATAATTCTGTTCTTCTCCCTAATCCATTATTTTTCAAGTTCTTAAATTGTGTCATTATATGCATGATTTGGTAATTGCCTTGCCATTCCAGAAATGTTTCTACTACAGTGTATCTTGATCAGTGGAAAATACATTGTACTATGGTATATCTACTTTAACTTGTAGCTACAAATGGTTTTGTTTTTCTCCCACCTTTGTATGTTCTTCATTTCTTTTTTAAATTTCTTATTCTCTCTTTAATAAGTTTATTGTAAAATGGATATTCGTTGACAGTACATTCTATAAGTGCTAAGAAATCTAGCTTGGGTTTTGCTCATTATATTTAAATTCACTATATTTAAATAACTATTGAGTGAACCAATAGTAGTTTATATATCAGAAGAGTGATGCACCAATATTTCTGTTTGTAAAACTTTATTCTTATGCCTTTTAAGTTAGGAAGAGTTTGATAAATATTTGCTAACTCTCTAAACATTGGCTTAGGCAATGATTTAATTCCATTAAAGGTATGCCTGGAGCTTATGTGAGAGTTGTGTTGGTTTTTTAGGTTTTTTGTTTGTTTGGGACAGTTGGTCACAGAATAGGTCAGTTTATCTGAGACCAGTATAGATCAGGAATTTTCAGCAGCAGTACTGTTTTTGTTTTTCACGAGAACATTCTTTGTTGCCCTGCATCATACCACCTTCTAGTTGAAGCAACCAAAGTGCCTCTAGATATTGCCAGGTTTCTCTTAGGAGGCAAAATTGCCTGTGACTGAGAATCACTGATCTAAATAAAAGATTTAGGCAATATTCTTGTCAACATTGAGCCAAATTATTTTTGAGACTTGTATTTATTTTTATTAAATAAATAATACATATTTTGCTGTAGAAAGAGGAAGAGGGAAAAGTGACAATTCATAGGAAATAACATTCACCCAAAATCTCACTTCTTAGAGATTACTGCTATACCATTTTGATATGTGTTCTCCCAGATTTTAAAAGTATGTTTTGTGTGGGTTACTCTTGAAGGTATGTGTGTGCATGTGTGGGTAGGCCTGAAGGTGTGTAAATGTGTGTATCTTTTTATATGACAAAGAAAGGTTGTACCATATTCAGCAACATATAGCTGAGTTCTGGAGTGCTCAGTTTACCCACTTAGCATTATAGAATATTGGGAATTGGTATTCTAGAATTCAGTGAGTCGGCAGATTATTTTTTTACTTTTAACATTTTTTACCTCAAGATTATAAGAAGAATAAAGAAAAATATTTTCAGTGGGAGTGGATTTTGTTACAAGGACAAATCTTTTTGGAACTTGGACTGCTTTCATTTGTAGGATATTAGTGACAAGCCCTTTCCCAAATTTGCTTAAGAAGAATACTGGCATTAGGTCCAACTTGGAAGATACTCTAGAGTTGTTGGTGTCATAAGACACTTCAAAAAAAAAAGAGTTAAAATCTACTAGAAGGTGGTGAAATGTTAGTGTTTGCATTTTTTTAACATTTATTAGTGTACTCCTGTATCTTTTCATCATGTTATGTTTTAACACTAAGTTAGGAAATCCATTAATTGTAAATCTACAGTCCTAGAAATCCAAATTCTGAAAATTTCTTACTAGTGCTTTTGGTGTGAAAATAAGCACTATAACCCATACTGTAGACAAATCTTTAGTCACTAGTGTAATACCGATGGTTCTCAAACTTTTTGGTCTCAGGGCCTCTTTACACACTCATAGTATTAAGAACTCCAAAGAGCTTTTGATTATATGACTTATGTCTGTGGAAATTTACTGTATTCTTAATTAAAATTGAGAAATTTAGAAATATTATTGCATTTAAAAATTATAACTAAGTGCTATGTTATAATAGAAAATTATAATTACTGAAATTATTATTAATGAGATGTTAAATGAAATAACGAAAAGACTAGTAGTAGTGTTCTTCATGTCCTTGTATCTCTTTAATGTCTGGCATAATTGAAGATAACGGGATTGTCTTCTGCTTCTGCACTTAGTGTGTTGTGTTAGCACATGTAATGTAGTCTTTGGGAAATTCCACTATGCATTCTGAAGTATAAGGCACATTACATCTTAGTATTATTATAAACATAGTTCTGACCTTGGGGGTTCCTCCTGGGGTTCCTAGACCACACTTTTGAGAACTGCTTCTTTAGACTGTTAATGTAAACACCTGATGCACCACCCAAGAAGTAGCTCAAGTGGAGAATTTTTAAGAATGGAGTATTTGCCTTGCAGTAGAGAGCGAAGACGGAATTTAGATTGTACATCTCTCTCTAGTGAATATGTTTATAGGGAAACACTTTTGGTGAAATAGATTTTTATAATTATATTTGTACTTGGACCTTACTGAAAGCACTATTAAAATACTTTTATATATATATAACTGGTAAACTACAATCCTTTTGTAACTTTGATTTTGCAATTATTCTTTTCATTGCAGCTGCTCTAAAAATTTGTTATGATCATCAGTAGGAAAAGGATTTATTTTCTAGAAGTATTTTACTACCATCTGTTTCAAGATCATTCTAACTTTATCTATATAATCTAAAGTAGAACTATATATGAAATGAAATATGGCACGAACTTGTTTCATGTTCTCTTTTGAAATATTCAGTCATCTAGTTCTAAGTATGCATGTGAGATTTAAAGCTGAGAATGATATAATTGTCTCATAATTCCTTTCCTCTTAATCTCTGGCGTGTTGATCTTTAAACTTTTTGGTTACATACCTTATTGGGAAGATCTCTGAACATATATCTCCAAATGATGCATTTGTGAATTATATGTATTTAGAGCTGTCTACAGAATGTGTATATTTATAATGTGTATACTGTATTTTTATAATGTGCATAGTCTTAAGCATGTGCAAAAATATACATTGATATATTAAAAAGATGAAATGAGGTTTAAAATTTTGATGTTACTTAATAACCATAAAATACCATTATTGATAGCATGATTGAGTATGCATTATTGTATTTTGTAATTTTGATTTAACCTTGATTTCCCTTGATTTGGGTCTGAGTTTGGTTTATTTCAGAACTTGGTTTTAATGTTTCTCACAGCCGAAAAGAAACTTACAGTATTATGTAAATCCAGATGCAGGAAGTGTACTCACTAATGGTATTTATTTTCACTCCCATCTACCAGTTACATAAACGTTTCTATTGACATTTGACTGGTAAATTCCATCTTCTGCTTTCAGTCTGTTGTTCTTGCACACTATTAATAACATATTGCATTTTTACATTTTTAACCAATGAGATAAAAATCCATTGAAATGCTTCATTTGGAAGATAATATTTTACCTGTATTTCAAGTTGGGAAAAGTGGTCAACATTGTATTTCAACCTTCATCTGTTCTTGAGTCCAGACTTGTTCCACCTAATTCAGAGAGCAAATCTATCTTCTGGGCAAGGGGAAGGGGCAGGAGAAGCTGTCCTACTGCTTCTACTGTTTTGAACATTGTTAACCATAAATTCATTTAACTAGTTACTGTGTACAGTGATACAGGGTCATTTCTTCAGCTCAAATGTAATTCAAAGAGTAGTCTTAATATTTGGATGGGGAAGCCAGCACTCTCGATGGATTGTCCTGCCATCACCTTTGGAGAACATGCTTTTGTACCCATTGGTGGCTGAATCCTGTCGATGGTCCTTGGGATTTTTTTTTTTTTAATTCTTCACATCATCTCTTCTATTTCACCACCACCAGTTGATTTCATTACAGTCTCTGTGTTCTCTCTCTTCATCTGTCCCACATACCTCTCCGGGATTAATTTTTATTCAGCATCTTTATACTTCAAATCATATCTTTGGTTCATGCTCTCTATTCTGGAATATGCTTTAATCATTGCTAGTATCATTCATTTACTCATTCTTTTCTTTGAATAATCTTTTTCCTGCTTTACCTGTCCTAAGAGAACCATTGATTTTTTTCAGATTTTTCAATTCAACCCTTAGAAGGAAGGAATTTATATAGGAATATACAGAAGAACATATTCCTTCATGTGAATTTATAAATAACCAAAGTAAACTTTTAAGAAACAATGTTTACTTTTACTCTGTGTATATCCTTTTTATTTTGTTGTGTTTCGTTTTTCTAAAATGCTGGTCATGAGCCATGGAATTGATTTTAGGCTCACAAATAGATTATAGCCCAAAGTCTAAACAGTACTGTTTCGTTGTTTTTTCTTCAATATTGTTGACCTTCAATTTTGAGCTTTTGGGGTTCTTTCCTCCCTCATTCTTTTATAACTTTCCTGTGCCATAGAGCCTTTGTCCTGATGTTACTCTTTCCCTGGNNNNCTCTAAAGCCACTGTATGGCTAGTTCCCTTTTTATCATTTGGCTGCTGGCCTAAGTGTCATGGACACCTCAGCGGGGCCTTCTGTATTCACACAAACGGCAGTCAGCCCTTTCTTCACTTGATAGCACATCACCATTCTTTATATTCTTTATGCCATTTACTATATCTGAAATTAATTATTTGTTTTATTATCTGAATCCTTCATACACCGTCTGCACCTACCAATCTGAGTATGGGTTTCATGCGAAGAGAGAGCTTGTGTGTCTTATTTACTGCTATATCCCCAGCTCCTAAAGTAGTGTCTGGCACCTGGAGCAGGTGCCCCAATAGTTGGATTAATGAGTAGCACTTGGCTTACCTCTTCATGTTATGGAAACCAAGTTTTGCTTGTACTCCTGTAAAATTGATACAGTAAATTCATGATTCATGGGTAGCACGTAGCATTTAAGTTTTCATGTATATCTTGTCTAATATATGTAATAATAGCATTAACCATTGGTCAAATGCAAAGGAATTCTCAGCCACTGCTCTGCCTATGTTACAGTGTTCTCTCATTTAATCCTCACAACTCTGGTGGACTAGGTGATGTTATCCTAATTTGGCAGATTAAGAAACGGAGTCTCAAAAACAAGTAACTTGCCTGGAGGCTGTGCTGTCTTCTCTAGTGTCCTTACTCTTAACTAGAACCCTAGACTGCCTCCCTGTCCTGAGGGTACGAATCTTCAGTGGCAGGGAACTTGACCTAGTAAGCATTCTTCCCATTGCGGAATGCTTTGCATTCAGGAAGGTATTTAGACTAAAATTAACAAGGTATGTAAACATCATAATTAACTTATCGAATGTCCATTGTCATCAATTCAGAATCTTTTTTTTTTTTTTTTGGATAAGCATTTTCTTTCTTTCCATGTAGTTTGTGGAGAAGTTTCTGTTGGAGAGGAAGAAGGTGAAGGTGAAACCGGTTGGATTGAAGGCGCTGCCATCCTGTTGTCAGTAGTGTGTGTGGTATTAGTAACAGCTTTCAATGACTGGAGTAAAGAGAAACAGTTTCGAGGTTTGCAGAGTCGAATTGAACAAGAACAGAAGTTCACAGTCATCAGGGGTGGTCAGGTCATTCAGATACCTGTAGCTGACATCACCGTTGGAGATATTGCTCAGGTGAAATACGGTAAGTAGAAAGGAGCAATACCTCTTGGGCCAGAGGCAGAGTTACGGTCATTGTGGTTACCGTTGAGCGTACCATTGCTTTCTGTTTTAGGTGATCTTCTTCCAGCTGATGGCATTCTGATTCAAGGCAATGATCTTAAAATTGATGAAAGCTCATTGACTGGTGAATCTGATCATGTTAAGAAGTCGTTAGATAAGGATCCCTTACTGCTATCAGGTATGAACTTCTTTCTTATCTTTGCACTCTTTTCTCTTCCACGACTGTATACCGTGGTCAGCAAACACAGTTTCCCTAAGAGCCTACAGTGTGAAGGATTCTGTATTTTATGTTAGCTTCTACCCTTACAATCCTTAGGGACTTTTTTTTTTTTTAAGTTGGCAGAGAGACTAGAGATCTTTGAATCCAGAGCCCTATTTTACAAATGAGGAGCCTCAGTCAAAAAAAAAAAAAAAAAAATTTTTTTTGAGAGTCAGTGTTAGTGTTAGTGTAATGGTAAAACCAAAATATATGCCTAATGATTGCTACTTTTCTATTTTTCTGTCTTACGTTTATTCTTAAGGCCTGTTGATGTATAAAATTAAAGAATGATTCTCTATGATGAAGTACCAAGGATAGGTTTTTGGGTTTTGTTGTGTTTTTTTTTTAAGAACTGATAGAATCCTTAAAATTGATCTAATCCAACTCCCTCATTTAACTGCTGAGGAATAAATCTGGGACCTAAATTATTTATCAAAGATTACATGACTAATCAGCGGGAGGCCTAGCACTGGCACCACATCTGCTAGGGAGAATTGGATTTGCGCACAGGTGAGACATGTTCTGAGAATGAAGAGCAGGATTTGTTCGGGTGAGGGGACTGTTGGACATGGGGAGCTGGCTGTCTACCTGGGAGGCTCTTGTAACAATAACTGGGGTAGCTTGACCTGAGGTTAATTGGAAATAAAAGGGAAGGGATGATGGGAAAGTTTACACGCGGCCTTCTAAAATGCTGAATGAGACGAAGCCAGAGTACCACAACTTGACTCCAAAAGCATGCCAGTTCTTTCATGTTTGAGTTCCAGGTTTTTACTCTTAATTTTCTAGTATTCTTTATAGAATTTACAAAATTGCCTCTAAGACCATTGTTTACATATGTTTGTTAGACTGAATTATACCAGAGCTTGGAGCAAGCATAATGTTGCCTGTTTGTCTTCTGTTAGCATTTTCAGATGGTAATGGAATGCTAACATTTTACACATTGTAAGGACATTTCTGCTGATTTAACTATGTAATAACTTGGTGGTTTTAATTGTTCAGTTCTTCTCTGTGAACTTTATATTTTAACTGATTGAATATGGTTTTACTGAAACCAAAGTCAAACCTGTGACAAGTCAGTTGAGAGTCACAACTTCCGGGCATATACTTCAGTGTAACTATTACCTTTTTAAGATTTGCAAATGTGTGGCTAAAAAGCTGCTTGCAAAACATCGCAGCACTAAAGATCAGAGTAATTACGTATGTATGCATTTATAAACACCATTATTAAAGGGTGGAGGTCCCAAAAATAATACAGACTTAGTTCTTCAGAAAAATCTTGGGATCTATACACCTTCAAAATTCTACACTACCAAGAACATCCTGTTTGGCTTTTTCTTTACATGGATGTACTTGTAATTCATTCCAAATAGTCATATCTTAGATAAAGAAGTATGATGTGTTTAAGTACAACGTATACTTAACCTTACTTATTCCTTGCCATACTTCTGAGAAACCGTAATTGTTAACCGGATAAAATCTGTAGTCTTTCTGAGGAGGGGAAGGAGTCTAATCATACCTTAACCACCACAGACTGTCTGGGCCACGATATTTGGCCGACTGAGGTGGTATTCTCTTGCCTCTTTGCCGTGTATGCTGCATGGACTCTTGCGTACATCTAGCTGCTTTACCTAGTGCTTCGCTCTTCAGGTTGATGTCCTTTCACTGAACTTTGGTCCTTTTCTATTTTAACAGAGATTGCTAGTAAGCTTTATGTAGACTCAGGTCCCTAACACACCAAGTGTACCGCAAGAACTCTAAATTTTCCATGGTTAAGAAAAGACTGAAATAACTTTGCAGTGTCCCTTATCGTAATGTGGGTGGGAAAGTTTTTCTGCATTTATTTCCCTATTCCAAAAATGTACTAAAAAACATAAAATGCATTTATTTTTAAATGTATTCTCATGATGCCATCTCTCACTGCTGTTCTTGGCTTTTTAAATTTAGATTTTTAAAAGCAGTTATTCAGTTAGCAGTGGGGATGTGACCAGAACAAAAACTGTTTGCTTTGCCTGAGCACATTAACCGCCAGCATCTGATTACCTGTGGTGGGGAGGAATAGAACATAAAAAAAATTGGAATTTACCAAAAGCCAGAATCATTAAAGAAATTGCCTTTTATCTGTAGAAGTTGCTCAGTAAAGACTGTTTCACTCTCCTGAATTTCATTTCTTGTTTTCTTTGCCTTTTCACTGACAGAGAAGCTAATAATTAGTGAAATATTCAGAATATAGATTTTTTAAAAGCAAGAAAATCAGGGGCACCTGGGTAGTTCATTTGGTTAAGCATCCGTCTCTTGATCTCAGCTCAGGTCTTGATCTCAGGGTCATGAGTTCAAGCTCCGCGTTGGGCTCCATGCTGGGGCCAGGGCCTACTTACAACAACAACAACAAAATGAAGAATAAAAGCAAGAAAATTTAAGGCCTCAAATATTCACATTGGATAAGTTCCCCAGTAATTAGTAGACAAATATAAGCTTTTAACTACTGGAATAAGTACAGATGCTTTATGATTTTATTTAGCACCTAACCTTTGTGCATTGACTTGGTATATAAGATGGTAGGGGCAACAGAACGTGTCCCCCATATGGTTGTAAACTAAGAGATTGAATAAACATGATAACTGTAAAGAAGATTTTATTGAGAGTTCAGAAAAAAAGAGTTGCTTTTGAAAGCCACTTAAAATTCACAAAAATATTACAGTAGAGAGATGGGAAGCCTTTTAATCAGGAAAGGTGCAGAGATATGTATGTACAAGTTGGAGAACAGTCAGCAAACTTACTGACTTTGTATTTAAAGAAAAATATGCCCCTTGTCCCCTGACCAAGCTGGATTGAGTCTTCGTCTTGCCACTTAATTGTTGTGTAACCTTGGGCATATTTTTAGAAAATAAGAAAAAATAATGCCTACCAACTTGCACGATTGTTGTAAGGGACAGTCAGAATACAATGAGCGTTCCCATTTCTGTTCCATAGCTTTCTGTCATGGAATATTATGTTGGGGTAGTGGACGAAAAGTGTGAAGGGTTGGTTGATCTCGAGGTGAAGATGTTAGACTTGATCCAAGGCGGCAGGAGCAGAGAATCAGAGGTTTTTGAGCCATGAGGCACTTGTGAGAAAATTCACATTTTAGGAAGGACAAACTGGAAAGAGAGACTGGCTAGGAGGCGTCGCAGTAATCTAGGCCGGCTGGGATGAACCCTGGGTGAGGTAGAAATTTGGGTTTGGGTGTGGTAAGTGGGGCGTTTGTTGCTGTGGAATCCTTTTGGTTGTAAAGCACATTTCTTTTTTTTTAAGCCATGTGTTTCTCAGAAATGTCAATAAATGATCATGATAGTAATTTTTTAATTAAAATTAATGTGCATTCCTCGAACCCCCACAAATTTCAGGCAGTGTGCAAAGGCACTTTACATTTGTACCTTTATTTGAGTCTCATTGTTTTTATTAAGGGTAGGTACTGTTATCCTCATTTTATGGGTGAGGAATTGAGATGTTATAATTTGCCCAATATCACATGATAAATGAGTAGTGGAGTGAGCTTTGAATTCAGATGAGATAGATTACAGAATTAAAACCTTAAGGATAAGAATTTAGGTTATTTAATGTCTTACTGAATTTGTCTTATTAAGTACTGGATATTAAAGACAATATGGCTGAAGATTGAAATTTGAAGGTAGGAGGAAAAAGCCATAACAATTTTAAAAAACATATTTTCTGTTGTAGGTACCCATGTAATGGAAGGCTCCGGAAGAATGGTCGTTACTGCTGTAGGTGTTAATTCTCAAACTGGAATTATTTTTACCTTACTTGGAGCTGGAGGTGAAGAGGAAGAAAAGAAAGATGAAAAGAAAAAGGAAAAGAAAAGTAAGATCAGCAACTGTCTGTGAGAATTGGCATTTGCAAATTTGGCACCTGGTTAAAAGAACTGACACAGAAAAATGCACTTCTTTTATGAGGTTCTGATATGAAACGTTCTACAGAAAGTTACTCAGTATGGTACTTTCAGGTGGTGAAATTAATGGAGTCCCTTCCATTTCCCAGTTTTTGTGGAGGTCACAGTCCACCGTAGCCAAATCCAGCATCTACTTGAGCGCTTGCAGTGGCTTTACTTACTCTGTTAATTCTTTAGTTTTAGCATCCTTCCGTTATCTGGCCAGCAAAGTGAATGAAACTCTCACTTCCTGTTTGCTTATCTCTTCTGCTGCTCCAGTCGTAGCTTTCTTTGTTCAGCATTTCACACTTTGGTCTACATTTTGGTCTCATTGAGCTTTCCATCTCCTTCAGGTTTTCTACTAGTCACATTTCCCAGTCTGTACTTAAGTAGTTGGTTTCTGGACATAAGATGAAGACTTTCCGTTGACAGCTATTCTGTCTATTACATTTAGCCCAGAGTATTCAATATCAAGATTTTAGAAATTTGATCTTGACCCATTGTATCTGCTGTCCCTAGAAGTGATCTATCCTCAGCAAAAATTGCTGACCGTAGTTTATCCACAAGGATCTTACCAGAAACTGTCATAGGTAGGGAGACAGCTCAGAATTACTTAGCTGGAAGCATGCTACTTTTTAAAAAAGCCCTCTCCACCCTGTTTCTCAGTATCCGCTGTACCACCCTTTTCTCCCGCTGGGGTTTGCCGCTCCGCAGTTCTTTCTCTTTAGGGTGACAGTAGTTTACTGTGGTTTAACCACTTGGATTTACCTAATTTTACTTAGGAGAGTAAGCCCGTATTTCTCTCTTACCTGTAAGTATTTTGAGATCTTCTAAAATAAAAACCTTGCTAAAATCTTGGTTTGCTGTAACAACCACCATGTTTTTAATATTTGGTTGTTTTATTTTTTGGGTTTTGTCTTCAGTTGTTTTAGTTCAACCAAAAACATACTTGAAAAGTTCTGACTGTAAGTGAAGGTAGCAAGACCCCCATTCTAAGTTCTCCTGTCCCTGTCCTCCTCCCTCCCCGTGCTTCCTTAGGTTTCTTAAGGTGGAGTGGAAGGCAGTTTGAAAACCAATAATAATGATGCCCTTATTGAATGCTAGGTGAATTAGCCCCTTAATCCTTAAAATCTTAGGACATAAAGATGAGTAACCTGAGGCTTATGGAGATTATATATTTGCTCCAGGTCAAAGATCTAGTAAGTGGCAGATCAGACCTGCCTGTCTGACTCAAGAGTCTATGGTCTTAACCATACACTGTGCTGCATTCTAATTTATAGGAGTCCAAGGTCAGTGGACCCTATGTAAAAAGGAAGGGAAGTTTGCATCATGACTTTATTCTTGTTGACCCCACAGTGTCTTTTCTAACAAGCACTGTGTTTTCTAAGACCTTATACCTCTGTTTTTATTATTCCAGTCAAAAATATTCCCCGGAATGAACATCTAGCTCATTGTCTCTCATTTTTTATTCCGGGGTTATGTTTTTGTTTTGTTTTTTGTTTGTTTTTTTTTTTCTTTGTAGAATGGGGCATTTTTCCATCTGTGGATTTCAGCCCTTCTCTCATTCCCTTGACTGCTTTGGCCGTTACCCAGAAGCAGTTCAGGGTAATCTTTCTCATTTCCTTCCTAGCCTAGAATGTAGCTGTCTGATGCCTCTGAACTCAGAGCCTGTTGAAAGTAGCTAGATACTCTTTTTACTCTCTCCTCATCTATCTTGAGCATCTGTTCCTTCTTGACTCTGTTCCACGTTTCCCAGTTTGAAGATAGGTCTTCTAGATAGAGAAGGTGGAAGAAAAATTTGCTGTATGGCTCTGCCCCCGCTTTCTCATTTGCAGAATTATACTGCCTGCTCCAAACAATAGACTTAGTCCCTCCTTGATTACTTTATTGCTTTAGACATTCTCATCTTTGTTTTCTCCAAATTGAAACTAATTTGGTGAGTTATCTTAACTGGTAGTCCTACTGGCCCATTCTAATTCTAATTTTAGTCACTCGCCTCCTGTCTTCTCTACGTGGGTTTTGCTCCTTCCCAACACAGCTCTCCTGTGTGCCTGTTGTTTTTATGACATTTCTCCCCCCCTCCCTACCCCTGCCCCTTTCTCCTTTCTTAGAATTACATGTGTATTTAGTTTGAGAACCTCTTGTACCATATTTGGGCTCATTACAGCATATAAAAGAGTAAAGTCTTATGGAGAAATCAAATAAGTATAGACGCCCCAGATTATTTTGGAGTATTGCCCCTGGTGAAGACCTAGGGAATGATTGACCCAGCAGGTCGTTACAAGCCAGATGCTTTCTCATCTACACAGGCACACACCATTGTGGAACAGTTCTTTTACAGAAATGTGAGCTATGTCTGCATGATTTAGCATGGCCGTCTGTTTCTTTTGGAAAGCTTTAATTCCTATTTTGTTCCTACAGATAAGAAACAAGATGGAGCTATTGAGAATCGCAACAAAGGTAAGTTCACAAGGATAAATGTACAGTTAGCTTGTTTTCATTATATCCAAAAATATATCTCCTATGTACTGTATTCATCCAAAAGTAGGATACATGTAGCAGGGGAAATCAACAGTTTATGTTAACTTGGGTTAGCCTCTCTTCCTGCCAGTGCCTTAGTCATGCTGCCTTTACAATGGCAATAAGATTTGAACTACGATTTGTGCTAGTAAGCTAAGAAAAATCCAGATAGGTAACTTTCAGCTTAAGCACGTCACGTTTTTTAACACTGGTTACTATATTATTGCTAGGAAAAATGTGTAAGACACAATATACACTTTAAGTGGTTTTTTGCATTTATTTAGGTCTGTAAACATATGTACATTTTTCTATATGTATGGTTTACACATAATGAACTACATTATGGTCACATGCGGGAGGAATTTATAGTGTTTGGAAATGGATATTATCACACACAACATGGGGGGAGAGAAATGATTTGGTATTTAGTTCTTAGTTTAAGATCCCGTGTTTCTTCTGCCTCATCCCTATTACCTGGCACAACATTCTCAAATCTGGTACAAAGATTCACAACCTAGTGTCACTATTGTCTTATTCTTTGGCTAGACATAGACCAGTGCTCACACAAAGCTGAGTGTTTAAATCTTTTCTAGTTTCTATAAGAAACTGATTTGTGTCAAAAACCGTTTCAAAATACTAATAGTTTTGTGTGCCTTTAAAAATGTAGTGAGGTTTTATTTGCTCTTACATGTAGCAAAAGCCCAGGATGGTGCAGCCATGGAAATGCAGCCTTTGAAGAGTGAAGACGGTGGAGATGGTGATGAAAAAGACAAAAAGAAAGCAAATTTGCCAAAAAAGGAAAAATCTGTCTTACAAGGGAAACTCACAAAGCTGGCTGTTCAAATTGGCAAAGCAGGTATGACATACAGAAGAAAGTAAGGTGTTTTGCTTTTAAAATATGCTAATCTTCTGCTTGAAATGGCCTTTGACCCACTTAAGGCTGCAAATTGTTGCTTTGTGAGTGGAAGGGGGTTTAAAAATATTTTCAGTTTTATCCACAGTATACCAGGTCTTTGAGTTATTGCAGATCCTCATGATATCGTTGCAGCTTAGGGGCTCTTATCCCCATTGTACATGGAAGGAACTAGCTAGTAAGTGGTCAGGTTAGAATTGGTGCTAAAGACTGCCCAGTTCAGGGGGGGCGCTTGGGTGGCACAGCGGTTAAGCGTCTGCCTTCAGCTCAGGGCGTGATCCTGGCGTTATGGGATCGAGCCCCACATCAGGCTCTTCCGCTATGAGCCTGCTTCTTCCTCTCCCACTCCCCCTGCTTGTGTTCCCTCTCTCGCTGGCTGTCTCTGTCTCTGTCAAATAAATAAATAAAATCTTAAAAAAAAAAAAAAAAGAAAGACCGCCCAGTTCACAAGCCCATACTCTCATCTCTGAATTTCTCAGGATTTCTGGGGGCAGTAGAGAGAGTGCCAGCAGTGTGGTTAATCAGAGCAGATTACCCAACTATATTTTATTTTATTTTATTTTTTTGAAAGATTTATTTATTTTAGGGAGAGAGAGGAGAGAGAGAGTGCGTGCAAGTGAGGGGGAGGGGCAGAGGGCGTGGAGGAGGGAGGGAATCCCTGAGCGGACTCCCTGCTGAGTGCAGAGCCTGCCCTGGGCTCCATTTCCGGACGCTGAGATCAGGACTGGAGCTGAAATCAAGAGCCGGGCACTTAATCAACTAAGCCACCCAGGCACCCCCCCCAGCTATATTTTAATATAAAAATTTCACCACACATTTTGCTCATCTTTTTACTGACTCTGAAGAAAATTAGGTATATGTTTTTCTAAAACTTACAGTTTACTTGAATTGAATGGATCAGTTGGAGCACCGTCCTGGTGAGCGGAAGTTACTAAGTTGCTCTTCTCACTAGAAAACACCTGTTAATGCAACCACTTCAGCGTAGAGAAAAGAAGCAGAGGTCTTAGCTAAAAAGAGCGTGCCCTCCAGCAGTATCATCTGTGTGAAAGAACACATGGGTGAATCAGCATATACTGTTAAAATCACTTAAATTATGTAATTCTACTTCTTAGGAGTATGTTGGAAAAAGTGAGGTTTTTGCTTCTGTTCTGAATAAGTTTATTTGCTATTGGATAAACTTATTTGCTTTTTGTAATATGTAGCCGGAGGGTAATACTGCCTCCGTGTTGGGGAAGGGGTGGATTTAAGATGGTTGGATTACTAGGTGCAGACATGTGGATTCGTCTTATTTTTCAATACTCATTTGTAAAAGGCTGACTAGTCGACAGAATAGGTGAATGGTTTGTAAAACAGGAAGCACTAAGGAAAGATGAAAAAAATAACAATTGAGAGAATTATTTTTTTAATAAAAAACATAGGCTTGAGTATTTAATTCCAAGTCTCCCCATTGATCAGATTTTTACCAGCTTCTCTTTCAGCAGTAAGCAGTTGCCAACGTATAAAGTACCCACTTATTCTAAGCTTTTCGTATTTCCTTGTCGTTGCCTGTTATTTTGTCTTAGTTTTAGTAGAAGGCTGAAGATACAATTAAGTCTAGGAAAGAATCATAAACACTTTTCTACCAGTTCTCCTGGGTACAGGGCTATACTCGGAAGCAGAAGTTAAATGTGACAATGCCAAATGATGAGCTAGGTGCAAAAAAAAAAAAAAAAAAAAAGGTAACAGTTTCTCAGAGAAATTAAAAATGAAAGTAAGTATTCTCAAACCAGTGGTAACTTCTTCGGTGGCTAATATGTAACTGACAGTGGGTAGTGTCTGGACTACTGAAGTAATGACATTTTTTCTTTCTTTTTGTATACGGAAAGGTTTGTTGATGTCTGCCATCACAGTTATCATTCTAGTATTATATTTTGTCATTGATACATTCTGGGTTCAGAAGAGACCGTGGCTTGCGGAGTGCACCCCGATTTACATACAATATTTTGTGAAGTTCTTCATCATTGGAGTCACGGTTCTGGTGGTTGCCGTACCAGAGGGTCTTCCCCTTGCCGTCACGATCTCCCTGGCTTACTCAGTCAAGGTAAGCGGGAAAGGGTCAAACCGATGTACGAAGTGTAAAGCTTTCGTTGGTGGAGAAAATTCACACCCGTGGTTTTACTCTTTTCTTTCTGGTTCTAAAAGTAGGAGTTTTTTCCAGAAATTCCTAGTTTCCTTTAGAAATGCTGTCACAGGTTTCCTCCTCCTCTTCCCACACCCACCCCCCTCAAAGTTGCAGGTCTCTGTACATCAAGATGTACACCTTTCACGGGGCAGCCTTGACACAAAACCAAGCACAGCCCCGCCAGGCAAAGTTCTGGCTGAAGTTTTGTTGTATGGTCATTAGGTGACAAGTCACATCACCTCCATTTTCCCCATCTGTTAAATTAAAGCAGGAACGCTTGTCATTGACCCGTGGGAAGACCGCAGAGAGGCTTCTCTCAAGTGCAGTCTTCTCGGGCCTCCTTGTTTCCACTCTTCTACCCTCATGGCAGCACAGCCGAGCTTCCATACAGTGGGCAGACTCCTGTTCCTGAAATAGAATCTGGCTGTCTTATTTCCTTGTGTAAAACACCAGTGGCCTCTCATCACACTCAGAAAAAATCCAAGCTCCCCATGGTCTGCAGGGCGCGGCCAGTGTGGCCCTGCTGACCTCTCGGTGCTCTTCTGGTCCAGCCTCACCAGGCCCCCTGTAGCTTGTCACCTAATCCAGGGCCCACTCCCTCCTTCCTGTGAGTCATCTGCTCTTACTCTACTCAGTCTTTTCCAGTGTCACCTGTAAGTAGCTCAGTTCCCGGTTTTGGAGTAGAATGCTAAAAATGAGCTTCGATGCCTTTGCTCACTACTGTTTACCTAAAGTTGTAATCTGGTTGAAGATTATTAATTTACTTTAATTAATTTTATACGTTATATGGAAAAGGCGAATTGGATTTTTAAAAAGGTTTAGCTTGGGCGGTTTTGATCTTTCAAAAATGGCTTTGCAGATAAAATTGTACTTAATGGCAAGAGTGTGGCTCTTGTCAGTTTTCTGGTGTTAAGTAAATTAGCTGTTCTTAAGTAGTATTGCTGATGGTGGTGAGCAATATAGTCATACTTCCTGCTGGAGCCTTCTGATCCTCAGTATTCCAACGGATTTTACAATTAACCTATCATGATAAGAATATTTTTTGCTTGCTGTTTGAGTGTATTTTCTTTTCAGGCATTTAACATCTTTCATTTCTAATGGTGAATGTTTCAGTGTGATGAAATACAGTGTAATCACCTGTCTTTTTTTTATGTTTTGAAATAATTAGAAATAATTGGGGTAAACAAGTTTTAGACACTGATCATTTTATCAATACTGTCAGTTCATCTTGAATAGTCATCAGTAACATTAATTTTTCAGTTGATCAAAAAGATAGAGGCAGAATTAATTTACGTTAATGGAAAATGATTAAGAGCATTTTAACTACTGTTCTTTAAGCTTTTATTAAATGTTTTGGCCAGATGTTACCAGTTACTGTTCTTTTTCATGGAGGTGTATAGTCTTTCGGGTCCTTTTCTAGTACTTTGCGAAATTGAGCACCTTTTTTTTTCACTGTAGAACTTCATTCTTTTAATCTTCAATATTCGTGCAAATTGCAAGTAAGTTGGTGGGTAACCTCTTCCTCATATTTATTTCTTCAAGGAACCAATTTTTGCAGTAATTTTCATATTAGTAGTCACAGAACACTTTATAAAAAAGCTCTGTGTAGTTTTTAACCCATTCAACTTTTTTGATTTATCAAGCATTTTAACTCAAATGCCTTTTGGGGCTATTGTGAAAACTCTTTGTTTTTAAGAAACTGTTTTCGTTCTTGTAATTAAGAGAAAGAGATTATCCTAAGGATGAGAATGCCAGGTGTACCAGCATGTGGAAAAGATAAAAATGACCCATTCTGGTTTTGGTACGTTATCTATCAGTCAAAAAAAAAAAAAAAATCAGACAACTGTATGCCCACAAGCTCTGTATTTTCACTGATAAAAGCTACTTTTTCCTTGGTGATTTGTTTTCCACTTTATAAGGAGACTTAATCCTTAAATGTCATATACTTTTACAATGCTGTCAGTTCCTCTGTACTTAGAATACAGATTGTCATTGCTCTTATATAATTTGAAGACACTTACGGAGTCTGTTGGAGGCATATAGTCAACATGATTTGCAGATGAGTGCAGGTATCTCTGTTCATTTACTGGGTTATGTGATGCGTTGGTAAAAAAAAAAAATGTAACCACAGAAAGCTAGTATGTTCTTTCGCTTATTCAAATAGGTTCAAATATACTAAAATTCTTCCAGTATTAAATTGGTGCTTTATACTATGTATCTGTATATAGTTGGGAGTTTAATTCTTAATTTAAAGCACTTACAATTTTATATAATGAGGTGATTGGTTTTGTACGTAGTTTAACTACTTGGTTTTTGTTTTGTTTTTTTTTTTTTTGCACCATAGAAAATGATGAAAGATAATAACTTAGTAAGGCATCTGGACGCTTGTGAAACCATGGGAAACGCTACAGCTATTTGTTCAGATAAAACAGGGACATTGACAATGAACAGAATGACGGTGGTTCAAGCTTACATAAATGAAAAACACTATAAAAAGATTCCTGAACCAGAAGCTATTCCACCAAATATTTTATCCTATCTTGTAACAGGAATTTCTGTGAATTGTGCTTATACATCAAAAATATTGGTAAGGTTTCTTTAATAATTAATTTATATATGAAAGTTAATTTTTACATGTGTAATGATAGACTATACATAGCTCTTCAGACCTACCTTTATTATATGTAAATTGGAGAACTGGATGTGTTAAGTTTTTAAAAGTCATATAGTTAGATAATGTATGTAAGTTTCTTTAATACAATTTGTGTCAACAAGTAAGACCTGTTGATCAACTAATACCTTGTTGACTTGCATTTTCCTCCTCCTATATTTTGAATTTCCCATGTTTAGAAACTCTCAAGCCTTATAACAAGTTCTTAATTTTAAATTCTTATTAAGCTTATTTTGTGAAAGACCAGGCTATCTTACTGTAGAAAGTCAACTCTCCATTTTCTAGAGAAAATTTTGAAGCCACATTTCAACTTAAATGAATGTGTTCTTATATATGCTTGCTATATGCTCTGTTTGGTTTCTCAGTAGATCCTACCAATGAGGTCATCCTTAGACCTTTTGAAACTAACTCAATAAAGTAATTCTAGACTTTGTGCTGCCTTAGAATAAAATATTTTTAACTTTGTAAGTTAAAAGTCTTATTTGCAACATAAAGTATAGAATTGCTGGAATTGGTATGTGTTCTAGTGATTTATGGATGAAGACCATGAACAGAATTAATATTAACAGGTTGTCTAGTGAAAGTATGCATGAATTGGATTATTAGACTGAAAAGTTATGGGATCCTGGTTCTAGATCTAGCTTTGCCTTTTACTAGCTGAAAGTCTGAGCTTTACTTTCTTCAATTGTTAAGTAAAGATGATCACATCTGGCCTTATTACTGTAGTGATAATTATATATAAGATGGTATTTGTGAAGATATGATGAAGGAAATAAAGCTTTTATATATATTTAAGGCAACAGTGCTTTATTTTAATACATACACCTTTAAGTTTAAAAACTTGTATAGTAGATTTAATTTTGAATTAATTTAACATAAATGTTCAGTGAAAACAGGAAGAGCAAAGGAAAGGAATTAAAATTTATTAAATCTCACTATGTGTTAGGAACCAACTTTAAACTTTACATGCCTTATCTCACTTAATTCTTGGGTCATAAATGCGCCTGTTTTCCAGATGCTGAAACCAAGGACCACAGCGGTGGGGTAACTTGCCAGAAATTCACGTAGCTAGTAACTGGCAGGGCTGAGATTGGAATCCATGTCATTCTCGCCCCCAGAGATCCTTCCTACCGTACCTTTTTGTGTCCCTCTTTGAAATGCTGATATTACTAGAAGTTTCCTATATAGTTTTGTTTTAGAATGTCGCATTCTATTTTACAGTATAAGTTAAACTGTCATAGAGAAACAAGATGATACTAGCTTCTAAACCTTTTTCTCTTATAGCCACCAGAGAAAGAGGGTGGATTACCTCGTCATGTTGGTAATAAAACTGAATGTGCCTTGTTGGGACTTCTTTTGGATTTAAAACGAGATTATCAGGATGTTAGAAATGAAATACCAGAAGAAGCACTGTACAAAGTCTACACCTTCAATTCTGTTAGGAAGTCCATGAGTACTGTCCTGAAAAATTCAGATGGAAGTTATCGAATATTCAGCAAGGGTGCATCTGAGATAATTCTGAAAAAGTAAGAGTAAAATGCTTAGATGAATAAATTGCTCACTATAGTTGCTTTACGGAATACCTACTATGTTGTTATTGTTGCTATTGCCTTTTTTGTGAACATCAGGCATCTGATAGGACCTCAGAGCTTTTCGGTATATTTTAATGGTATCTAGATATTTACCCATGGTATCTGCCATTTTTGTACTTCCGCTGCTTTTATTTCATAGTGTTTTGCTGTAGGGAAAATGTGCCCATTACATTCAATCTGGTAGACTTAATAAAGTAAACCTTGATCTTTGCTTTTAGACATGTTGATTCCGTTGTTACAGAGGATCGTGAAAAATAAAGGCCTCCTGGGAAGAAAAGCTCAAGTCTAGATCTTCAACACTACGTTGTAGATAGTGAGCTCGAAAAATGTGATGAATGAATTATAGATAAGTTTTTAGACTAGCAGAGCATTAACACTAGGTCTTAAGAATTCTCCTTTTATATCAGAGTGAGGTTTTATGTCTATGCTGCAGCATTGTGGTATTTAAATATCTCCTGTCATTTTGAATGGTCGTCTTTCTCTTTTACTGTCCTCTTACAGACAGGTAGTTTCAATTTTGACATTACACACTTATGTATAATTTCCCTAATGTTTATGTTATTATAGGTGCTGAAATTATTTTGGTTTCCTTAATTCCAGTAGAGAATTTAAAAACACAATTTAAGAGCAGCCTTGGAGAATTAGAGCTCGTTTGAATTTCTAACATTTAAAGTATTTTTACTTTTAATTTGCTTACATGTAGATTATAATCCAGTGTTATCTTAATGAACACTTGACAGATTATATTCTAACAGCTTTAAGAGACAGGTCTATAAATAAATTACTGAAACGGCAGCACATGACAGATGGTTACAGAGTTTTAAGATGAGATCATTGTCACATGAAAGATGTGGCACTTCAGATAGGTTTTGGTATAAAGTAAGAACATCAAGGTGAAGGAAACCACATGAAAGGAAAGGAGATGGGAATACACGGGCCCTATTGGGGAGGTAGCTAGTTGCATAGCTTAGCTGGGTAGTAATGGGCCTTTGGGGTACACAGGCCACATAGAGCCTTCTTCCTTGTATTGAAAACTTGCTTATCTGATGTCAGTGTGAAAGATTAGAAATCCGCCTCATCCACCTCTTGCTGAATAGCAGATAGGTGATACAGGAAAGATTTTTGAATTAAACCAATCAAGGTTTTTGACCACGAACTCTGCGACAGTGAAATAAAATGATGCACGTGAAACATCGAGCTTGGAGTCTGATAGATAATAGTCCCACAGTAATATTTACATTTTGTTGTAGGGGTTCTTACACGTTAGGCTAAGCAGGAAAAATTAAGTGGGCCAGAGGCTGTAACTGGAGTATTTTTTTCATCAGGTAGTAGAATGATCAAATCTGTGATTGAAGATCATTCTTCCATCAGGAAGCAAGGTGGGTTGGAGGGAAAGAAAGGATGGACTGGAGACATAATAATTAAAAAAGCTGTTACAGTAACTCTGGCTTGAAGTAAGCCAGGAGAAGGCAGTAGCAGGGGAACAGAAAGGAGAGGCAGGAGACTGTTAAGAGGACCACTCTGTGGGACCTAGGAGCTGATACCGTACAGGTGGTGTGGGACAAGGAAGTGTTCAGGTGAGATTGTTAGATTGCCATTGAAATTACCGGGGCTGATGCTGACGCTGAGGCCAAGGGGGCAGCGTTCAGAGTTGCACGCAGTAGGTCTCAGGCGTTGCTGCAGCATCCAGTGGAGCTCCTCAGCAGTGATGGAGAGCTTGGGAAAGGCATCAAAACAGGAGATGTGGATTTGGCCATCACCCGCCTAGAAGCAGGAGGAGCTGGCCTCACCAAGGGAGAGGAGCAGAGAAAGGAGTCATGAAAAGTAAACTTTAAATAGGGAAGTACATAGTGTGACTTTCATTTACCACATAATTAAAATTTTGTAGTTAGTGTCACTGAAAACAAAACTATTTTGGCATTATCTCTCTCATTTCAGTAGAATGCTAATTTTAACAAGAAGTTACGTTTTTTCTTTCATGGTTAAAACAATATATAGGTGATGAAACAGCATCTCAGGTAAGGGGTTGATTGCACTTGACTTTTTACTTGAAAAGAAGAATTTTGTGTTAAAGTTAATGCCTAATTCTGTACCAGAATGGACAGGTGTGTAGTTTATTCTCCTCTGCCATTGGGGGTTCTTTGTGAAAATTTAAGAACATTGCATTTCCGAAAGAGAAGGTTTAGAGAATATCTAGAGTAACTGATAAAGTGGAGAGGTATTAAATGAGAACCAGAAAAATTAGAACTGTTGTGTAAAGGGAAGGGTAAAAGCCACTGTGATTTAGGTCTGTGGAGATGCATGTAATTCACTAAATTCCGGATGTCAGAGCCCATGATTTCTAGCCCTTCCAGATCACTTAAATGGCATTACCCATTATTTTTGTTAATTATTGATGTTTGGATTCAACATTTCCTTTTAGGTGTTTCAAAATCTTGAGTGCTAATGGTGAGGCAAAAGTATTCAGACCAAGGGACCGTGATGATATTGTAAAAACGGTGATTGAACCGATGGCATCAGAAGGCTTGAGAACCATATGTCTTGCATTCAGAGATTTCCCAGCAGGAGAGCCCGAACCAGAGTGGGATAATGAAAATGATATTGTCACCGGCCTTACGTGCATTGCTGTTGTGGGGATCGAAGACCCTGTGAGACCTGAGGTGGTGAAACGTTCTGTGCTCTGCATGTGCAGAATCTTAACCCTACAGGATCCAGGCACTGACTGGAGCCAGCTTTCTAGTAACATTCTTGGTGGCTGTGGGTTTTGTGTTTTTCCCCCCCCGGGTGAATCTAAAACAGGTGAAAAAATCGTGCTTGGGATGTATATGCTATTTATTGGTGGTTTTTAATTAGGCCGCTTTTCTTTGGGATCTTGTGTCCTGATAGCACCATAACTAGCACAGTGCCTTGAGCTGGGTGGATTTTTCAGTTGATGTTTATATTAAATAATAGGTGTATTAAGTTACTCATTTTCATGGTCTCTAGAGCAGCACTGTTCAGTAGACCTTTCTTGTGATGATAGAAGTTTTCTGTATGTTGCTCACCACAGTAGCTCCTCACCACATGTGACTACTGAGTTGTTAAGCATGGCTAGTACAACTGAAAAATGAAATTTTTAAATTTTACTTAATTTGAATTTAAACATCCTGTTCCCATATTTAACAGTGTGCATCTATACACTTTGGTTGTTTTCTTTAAATTTTTAAAGTTTATTTAGCAACTGCTATGTGCCAGGCATTATACTAGGATACCATAGACCTAAAGATTTTTGAAATCTATTCCCTGGCCTCAAAGAGGTCACTCTTGGGTGGGAATGGACAAACATGTAAATATAACCCCGGATGTTAGTACGTTGTTAGATTGATCCAGAGGATGTTATATGGGCACAGAACATGAGCCCCCAACTTAGTTTAAAGCAGTAGCATCTTTTTTTTGAATTCTTACTGTGTGCCGGTTACTATGCCAACTGCCCTCATCTGTTATTTCATTTAATGTTCACCTCTGCGACTTACTACTCTCACTTAACAGATGAAAAAAAAAATCGAGATGTATAGAAGTTAGCTCTAGACCAAAGAACTAAACTAGTGTGTTCAAATCCGGCTTTGTCTAAAACATGTGTACTTAAAAGACTGCTATGCTCTGTTAACCACTGAATGGGTCAAGTAAGACTTCTGGGAGGTTAATTACCTGATCTGAGTCTTAATGGATGCAATGTTAGCTGGACCTCAAGGGGCAGTTGTAAGCACATTCTGAGCAAAGAAGCAACATGAGTAAAAGCACAAAGGCAAAAGCAGCTTTTGTTCAATGACTATCAGCTAATTGATTCAACACCCAATGTGTGGTACCAGGTACTTTTTTAAGGAACTGGAAATACTGCAGTAGACAAAATCGTCATGAAGCTTATCTTCTAGAGAAGTAAGACAACCAAACTGACAAAATGATAGGTACTTGGACAGTATGCCAAGTGAAAATATATTCTGTAAGGAATAAGACTTGGTCCCTGCCCTCAGGGGCTTTACATTCTGGCTGGCATATGGGGGGAGTTGGGAGGGTGATACCAGATACGACAGTTACAAGCGTGAAAAGGGCTATGAAGGATATGCTCAGGGTGATGAAATTAGGTAACTTAGACCATATTAGGAGAACTCCAAGGATATGACATTTGAGCTGAGATCTGATGGCTAAAAGGGAGCCAGCCATATAACAGTTACAAGAGAATATTCCAGGCAAATGGAACAAAAAATTCAGAGAGGGCTGAGGGTGAGAAAGTATTAGCTATTTCAAAGATAAAAAGGAGGCCAGTATGGTGTGGACAAGAAGGGGCAGATAAGATTATCTTTGGTCTTACAAAACAATAAGGGTTCTGAATTTTATTCTAAAACTCAGTGGGAAGTAATTAAACAAATTCAGGCTGGGAAGTAACAATTTGTGTTGTTAAACTACTGTTTTGGGTACTGTGTAAGAAATAGAAAGAGGAAGTAAAGCAGGGAAGCCAGGAGGTGATTGCAGTGATCCCAGGTCTTAGCCCTACATATAGTGTGGCAGGGAAGATGAAAAGGAGGGAATGATTTCAAAGTAAATGGAGGCAGAACCAATAGGAATGAATCTGTTGGGTTTGGAAATAACTATTCTTGACATTGTTGAAGTGTCTGAAACATCCAAATGTGTGTCATGTAGGCATTTGGACTTAGTAGCCTGAAAGTGGCCTAGGCTGGCATACTCACCCAAGGGGCCCCAGGAGAGCTCTTGAGGAAAGAATAGCTCCACAATTAGATGTCTTACAGAGGAGGGACAGTCAGTCTCCTTGCATCACTAGGTGAGTGGTAGAGGATACTACCAATGGAATAAGAGAATCAGAAGCTGCAGCCTATTTAGAAATGATGAAATAGCCAGGTGGGTACTGTTTGCCAACCTTTGGTCAAAAGGAAGCCAAAGTTTTATACATTGATTTATGGCTTAACTCTTACCTAAATGTAGCATTAGGTCAGGGTGTCTACACCTTTGTCCTTTGGAAAATAGATTGCTGTTACCATGTTCTTGGCATTGAGATTGATGGAGAGTTTTGTCTTTTTTTAAACATGAAAGTGGCACTTAATTTTTTTACTATCACAAAATGAGATGGATGCCTTGAGACTAATGTGAGATAATGTAATACAAAGCAGCTTTCTCTGAGTCGGTATTCTGGACTGTGCATTTCTGATATAGAGAATTTTGATTAATTAGATATCTAGAACAAATCCAGCTTTATGGAATCTGCATAGGTACTTGAACAAGGTAATTGGGTTCTCCTCAATTTCTCATCTGTAAGAGGGGGGGCGGTTTGTGAGCTTTATCTGGAGGTATTTGATGGGGTTAGTGGGCCATTAATAAATGTTAAGTTGCCCTTTTTTTAATAATAATTTTTTAGTATGTTATGTTAGTCACCATACAGTACATCCTTTTAGTTTGTCCTTCTTAAATATTATTTGCCACATGGTTTGAACCTGAGACCAGTTTCCCCCTGTTACTCATCGTCTCTCTACCAAATGATCTCAGATACCACCCAGACAATGCGTGGGTGGACAATTTTGGGTTACTTTTAATCTCAAATGAGATACCAGGATATATATTACATTTATACAGCAAACCAATGTTTTCAAAATCAAATACTGATTTTTTTAATAATAGACATATGTGCTATATGAAGACACAGTTTTGTCTAGATACACCATGAAAGCTGCTTCCAGAGACATTACGTTTAAACTGTATTTACAGTAGAAGTTATAAACCATCAGCCTGCAAGGCCAAATTTAGCCTTCAGTCAAATTTTCCTTGGACCCTGTGGGGGTGTGTGTGTGTGTTTAAAGCATTATGTATTGAGAGCACATACACAAATGTAGACTTCTGCTTTCTAAATCTTAAAGTGGTCGGTTCTGTCAACATTGGGCATTTATTCCACCATAGTAAAAAAAAAATAGGCTGAAGCCAAATAGCTTTCTCCATTAGTGTTGGGTTTGTAACTGTCAGTGTTTTTCTCATTTATGTTACCTGCATGGCCCTAAAGGCATTTGTGTTTGCAACCTCTGCTCCGGCAAAATCAGTAAGGATTTCCTGGTTAGAAAAGAGCAGGGAGTATTTTCTAGGCAAAGGGAATTGCCAGAAGCAGAGACACAGAAACAATATATAGATTATTCATCCATCAAGTTGTGTCATAGAGAAAAATTTCTCATAAATCTAGAAAACTATTTTGAAGTTCAGGTGTGATACTCTATTATACTAAGAATGTTGCGGCTTATAGTGTAACAGTAGAGGAATCGTCATGTATTCATAAGAAAATCTATTAGAAAAATAATTCTACCATCAGGTATTTCAGATGTTTTACAGGAGGAACAAACGTAAAGACAGGGATACCAATTACAAAGCTATTTCAGTAGTCAGGCAACAAGCAGGGGAGACAAGGTGCAGGGAAGGTTTGAGGTAGGATGCACAGGACTCATTGTCCTTTAAAGATGGATAGAGTAAGAGAGATTGGAAGAGGACAGATGACCCCTAGGTTTCTGTTAGGTAGGTTTTAAAAAACATAGTCCCCCTTTTGGACACCCAGATTCCACTGTCCACTTCTCTGATGGAATTATGAATCCAGCACTCACAATGAGGTAGGAGAAAGATGTAGGTTTGAAAATTATTAGCACTTACATGACAGTTAAAAGTACAAGAATAAGTGAAGTAATCCTTAAAAGATACGGAGTCGGGGGAAAGAAAAAGTGAGCCACCTATAATCCTAAGGAACACACCAACATTTTACTCCCGTGTTGTCTGGTCGGTGAACCCAGAAGGGTAGAAAGCCAACCAGAAAAGAATTGCATAATGGTTGGGGAGGGGGGCATTTTAAGAAGCCTTTGGTATATAAATAATGCAAACAAATTAAGTAGGATCACAACTGAAAATGAAGCCTGAACTAGGACTGTGGCTGTGGGAGAGGAAAGAAGAGATTATTGGGAGTAATTAAATATTGAATATCTTTAGATGAAATAAAATTGTCATTATTTGTGGGACTGTGCAGTAATGCGTTATTTGTTCAGTGGAGGTTTTTTCCCCCTTTGGAAATTCTTTCTTTCTTTCGTAATATGAATTTTTCTTTGTAAACCAGGTACCAGAGGCCATAAAGAAATGTCAGAGGGCTGGAATTACTGTGCGGATGGTCACTGGTGATAATATTAATACTGCTCGGGCGATTGCCACCAAATGTGGTATTTTACATCCCGGGGAAGATTTTCTGTGCCTCGAAGGTAAAGATTTCAACAGAAGAATACGAAATGAAAAAGGAGAGGTAAGGGTTTCTTTAGTTTTTTGTTGATCTATTTTTTGTATAACATTTAGAATATGCCCTGTGCGTTAGGCATCGCACATGAAGAAATGCGCCTGCAGCTAAGAAGCAGAAGCACTAACGTTATGGAAGTGAAAGAGACTAGTGATCAAGAAATGTGTTCTATAGGGAGTGAGCACTTCTTTTTTTTCCCCTCGTCTTGGCCGGTTTCAGCAGTAGAATACGTACAAGTGAGTGTGGGAGGAAGTTTGAAAAGGCTGATACAGACCATATTTTAGGGCTACTCAAACTGCGCTTTTTATACTACGTTAAGGAGTTTTTATTTTCATAGGCAGTGGGAAGATTTTTAAAATTTGATCTTATAATGATATGTGTATATAATAGTGGTTCTCAACCTTGAGTATGCATTAGAGTAACCTAAAGAGCCTTTTAAAACCGTTGATTGCTAGGCCCCCAACCCAGAGGACTTGATAAGATGATAGGCTTGGGGCCTTGCTAAAAAAAATTTGCATTTCTGACAAGTTCCCTCGAATTGCTGATGGTGCTGGTCTGTTCACCACGCTCTTGAGAACTGCTGATACATATGCCAGATAGCTACTTTGGGAATTATAAAACTAGGTTTGGATATATTTTAACTTTCACAAACATTTATAGATTGAGCAAGAGCGGATAGACAAGATTTGGCCAAAGCTTCGAGTACTTGCAAGATCATCTCCTACTGACAAACATACACTGGTTAAAGGTGAGTCGATTTTACAGTTACTTCACAATTTGTTGATACAGAAATGTGTTCTGTTATCTGAAGTAGTAATAGATATTAAATAATAGATTGGATCTTGGATATTATCTTTTCCAATAAAATCTAAATACATTTCCTTTTGATCTTGGATATTATCTTTTCCTATAAAATCTAAATACATTTCCTTTTGACACCTTCCGTGAACTGTGTTTATCTTCATTAAAACAGGATATTGTTCCTAGGGTAGCCTTAGTTTCTGGACTTGGTCCTTATCCAACATCTCAGCAGTTTCCATTTCTCTATATTGGTTTGTTTATTTTTAACCTCAAGTCTGTAAAACTGGCTGGTCAGGATACTCTGCAGAATCACCTTATTAATTAAAGGGGATATTTTTACAGCACAAATATTTACTTTTGTTTCAGGTATAATTGATAGCACTGTGTCAGAACAACGCCAGGTTGTAGCTGTAACTGGTGATGGTACAAATGATGGCCCAGCACTAAAGAAAGCTGATGTTGGATTTGCGATGGTAGGAACTTAACCTGTTAAGCATTCAGATGTCATTTACTGGCTGAATTGTTTGTTACTAGATTGCTATTGGCTTTTTTTTATTTGAGAGCCAGCGTGGGGGGGGAGGAGCAGAGGGAGAGGGAGAGGCAGACTCCCTGCTGAGCAAGGAGCCTGACACTAGGCTGGATCCCAGGACCCTGAGATGATGACCTGAGCCGAAGTCAGGCACTTAACCAACTGAACCACCCAGGCGCCCCACTATTGATTTTAAACACTGTCCTTCAAGATTTGAGTGAAAATATATGTGCTAAATCGGTTTGTAAGTCTGAGTAGTTTGTAACCATGTTCGTTTGATGCAGTGAAATCTGGCTAGAAGATGACTCCTGAAGAACTAGAACATCATACATTTACTTTGTACGCCACAGAATATATAAATATCTGTCATCTGATCTGAACCTTACAACAGTCCTCTTAAGCAGGAGAGTCTTTTGAATGGGAGAGAAAATGTACGTGTGTGTGTGTGTGTGTGTGTGTGTGTGTGTGTGTGTGTGTGTGTGTGTTTAGTTAAAAATATAATTGAGAATCTTCTTTCAACTGAAGGTGTCTGTTAAGAGTGAACTGAAAGTCATCATTTCGTATATAATAGCTGTAATCCTTTTCTGATTGGAAAAAAAATCTCCCTCCCCCACAATTCTTCAGTTTAGATTTGATTACTTAAAGTGCTAGAAAATGTCAGCATTTCATTATTATATTCTTAAACTCTAGCCATAGTACTAATGAAGTATTTACTATAAAATTGATACCATGAAATACAGATGCTACATAAATGTTTAATGATTGAAATTAGATTGTTTTATATCTCTGAATCGATTCCTTACAGCTTTTCAGTGTTGGAATGAATCTTTGTACCTTCAGTGCCATAGAAAACTTAAGTCTTCTATTTAATTTTCACTTACTTTAATTTTTTGAAAACACAGGTCCATAATCACAATTTGAAATCTAAAAATCTGAAAACTGAAATTTCTTTCCTAAATTTGCAACAGACTCATTTGACTCCAAAACTTATTCCGAACGGATGTGAGGAAGTTATTTGTCCCACTCAACATGAACAATCATAGACATTGCATAGATATTAATATGTTTTTATGGTGCTAACCCCTCTGGGAAAATCTGTGATGGAAGATAAGTGCCTCATTATCTTTCTAAAATGTGGGAGACTTGAATTCTGAAACATAGTCTGGCCCCACAGGTTTCAGATACAAGAATACTTATGTATACCAATGTTTGTTCGTATAATTTGTCCCCTTGATATTGTGCTGCTAAACTAGGGGTTTAGCAGAACCGCCATGGTGGCAGCCTTTCAGCAGGCATGAGAGGGATGGAAAGAGGAAATTAGGTCGGTGAAGTGCTCCCAGCCAATAGCTGTGAACCCAGAGATCCCCGCCCTACCCTATTCCAGACTCATTATGGTTGGCAGCACACTTGTCTGAACTTCTGAAGACTTGTGAAAAGTAGCTGAAGGGAGAAGGAATATTTAAGTCCTGTTCCTTTGGCTGTGGGCAAATAGGATGGTTGTTCCTGGAGGAACACAAGATCACTCTCTGCTGCTCTGAGCATTAGCAGGACTCTGACTGTGACTTTCATCAGACAGCAGACCAGGAAGGCGTTTACTTACAGTGCATTTTAAAAAATAAAAAGCTTGCTTCCCAAGACTTCAGTGTTTAAGGCAGATGCCAAGGGCTCTCAGTACACACAGGTAAACATAGTATCACAGATAGAAGCACAGTACAGTGGCTGCTTTGTTTCATTTTTAAGCCCTGAAGGTTTTAGGCCCATTGTACCACCTTTTTTTTAAGGTACACATCAAAAATCTAAATCTGTTTTAAAAGACCAAAGAATGATTTGAATTTCAAAGCACTTTTGTTCAGTCAGGCTTGAGTTTGCTTTGTTTATGTATTCAGTTTTCCAATTTCGTATTTTAAAACTGAAAAAATTATTTGGCTTGAGTTTTTAATAGATACCTGCAAGAAATTGCTATTGATTAGTCCTTGTTAAATTTGTCTCTTACTTTGCAGGCAGAAATAGCATTTTAGAATACTATCTATATATTCTCTATTCTCTCTCTCTCTCTATATATATGTGTGTGTGTGTGTGTGTGTGTTTACACACACTCTATTTAGAAAAGTCAACATTAAAATAAAATTTACAACAATAAAATAAGATTTACAAAAGGACTCTAAGTACATTATTAGCTTGCGAAGAGGTCTGGCTTTCTCTCTATATAGCCACTGTCCATAGAGTCCTTTCGATTGCAAGCCTCCATGGTACATTTAGAATATAATATTATCTTATGATATTACATTATTCGTACCAAAATTCAGCAAATCATAACATACAGATATCTCTGTCTTCAAAGCCTGAATGCCATGATGGATTTCTATAACCAAATACATCTTTGGTAGTCAAATCTTCCCTAAGATAATTAAGATACTGCCTTTAAAAAAAAAAAAAAAAAAACTTTAGGTTAATAAAGGATTTGTTTGTTTATTCTCCAAATATTAAGAGGCTGTTTTCAGTATTCTGGTCCAGAAACATTAGAAGTGAGTAGTTGTCTCCTAAAGGTTCGGCACACAGGGAAGTAAATAATCAGAGCGTAGTGGCCACCAGTGAAGGACCAAACACTACACAAGGTGTGTATCAAGGAGGAAGACTGCCTGGAGAGACTAGGAAAGGTTTTCTGAAAGAAATGGCCATTTGAGTTGCGGGACGGAGAAGAGGAGGTGGGGAAGGACAGTGCAGGGACCCTCATGAGCGACAAGAAGTTGAACTTGTCTGGAAGAGGGTGTGCTGTTGGAGGAGAATGGGCTATGGAGCAGGGAGTATTGGTAGGCGGCACCTGCAAAGGGCCTTGAATACCGAGGCCTTCTTCCTCCATCCAGTAGATCAGCCCTTCCCAAGCTGACTTCCGAGGGCGTGAAAAGAAGTTTGGAGACTCACACGCATGGCAGCATCCAACTCAGAGCAGCTCATAAAAAAGCTGTTTAACTTTTTCTGTTGGAAGTTCCCCAAACTTACTTGACAGTGGAACTCATTTTTATTTGGACACCAATTAACGTCTCAAAATTACTTTTTAAATTTTGAAGGATTTTGAACAAGGGAGCAATGAGATTTGCATTTGAAAAAGACGGGGAATGATTAGAGGCAGGAAAACCTGTGAGGCTTAGATGTGTTAAATGTGGTGCACATTAAAAGTAAAATATTCCGATTAGAAGCTAGAGGCTAAAATTTTAAATTAAGATTGTTCTCTTGTTGAATATTTTTGAGAAAAACTTGATTGGAATTTTGTTTTTGTGTTTATCAACACAGTAAATGCATTTAAAAAGTCATGTCATTTTACATGACTTACTAAAGTCCCCTACCACAAATTACATCTTCCAGCTCTTTTTTTTTTTTTTGACAAAAGGAAACCAGCTGTTTTAGCTGTTTGTTTCCCTTACTTGTTTGCCTCTATATATCTAAATG
Source organism: Ursus maritimus (assembly GCF_017311325.1). NCBI lineage: Eukaryota > Metazoa > Chordata > Mammalia > Carnivora > Ursidae > Ursus > Ursus maritimus. The sequence continues at coordinate 27,609,404 of NW_024424564.1, read as the reverse complement.
ATATGGTGCTTTTTTATTTGTTTGATGTAAAGCACTTGCTACTGACTTCTCGCTGAGAAAGATAAGGATTTCACACTTTTACAGGCACACCCGACGCACACCACTGTCACCTCCATAATGCATACTGCACGCTACCTGTCCTGTCATTCTTCCCCCCAGAATTAGGTCATAATTTCGGGTAGACCAGTATACAGTCCTTATTGTGACTTTTGTTCTCAGCTGAGCTGTGTAGTCTGCCATCATGACTCTTACTTCCTTGAACAACTTTTTGTATTCCTTATAAATTGTCTTTTTCATTCACTTTTTAAGTCTTTTTTTTAATTTTAAATCTATTTTTTTAAAATGCGTTCACGTTTGTGCTTAGTTTTTCTAGGTACTTAATAACAAATTCATCACCAGATTCTCTGTCCTTTACATCAGAATCCCCTGGCACTTTGACATTTTCACCTTCTTAGAGATACCTTTTCCCAGACCTTCCGACGTGCCTGAGTGTGGACTCTGCCAGGCCTGCTACCCAGCTGTCTTGTTCTCCATACCTAAGGAGTTCCTTTTCCTCTCTCATGTTGGACCTGGTATTTCCTGGACTCGATGTCATCGTCTGTTTGGTTTACTCCCTCGTGGAGTAACACTGTCTTCTCCAGCAGCTTTCTGAGAAAAAAAGTTTATGAGAGTTAAGCTGTTTCATGACTTTTATGACTGAAATCTCCACCCTCTTCTCACTCTTGAGTCTTAATCTGACTTGGTACAAAAGTCTCATTTGAAAATCAGTTTTTCACTGAGAATTTTCAATTCATTCCTCCTTATTCCTCCATACCATTTTGGATTGTGAACCTCTTGTAGTGTGTGTGTGTCTGTTTTTTCCCTTTCTGGAGATAAATAACGTCTTTCCTTAGTTTCCAGTCTTCTGAAGTGTAATGATGTTTTGTCGTCGAACAACTCTGTACTATGAAATAAACTCATACTCTTATTTTTTTATACTAGTCTTATTTCATCTCCTCCGTTTCTTTTGGAACATCCACCCCCCATCCCAGTTCTTGAACTGCTTGGACTTATTATCTTGTCTCTTTTTTTCCAATTTACCATATCTTTGTCATCTTGCTTTATTTTCAGGGATGTTCCCTCAGTTTCTGGGGTTTGGGTGTTTTGTTTTGTTTTTTCTAAGATCTCTAACTTCTTTGTCTTGTTTTAACATTCTATTCATGTTTCATTGATGCACCTTTTTTACCTCTCTAAGGATTTGACTTTTTAAAATAAGCTTTCGTCTCTGCAGAGTCTGTGTCTCCATCTGCCTTTTGGTTTAGTCTTTCCTCAGATGTCAGGGGATTGATTCTTGGTTGCCTCTGCGTATCTACCGGTGGAAAGCTGGAAAGCCTTGGGCCTTTGGGTGGGATTTTGTCAATCAGAAGCTTCTCAGTAAAGTGACCTGGCTTGGCTATTTTACTTCCTTAGTGTACCTTGAATTGAAGGATTTTTAGGTCTTTTCAGATGATCAGATTTCCCAGAAAAGAACCTTCATATCTGCTACCTAGAGGGCACTCCTGAATACTGGTGTTCTGAGAAACAAGTAGAGAAAAGAGGGTGGTGGTCTCAACACTCATTAAACAGAGTTACTCTTAATCCCTTTTTTTCAGTATAGCACCCCTATACTCAGCAGTGCTTGGTACCCCCCCAGTCTGGACTGTCTTTGTCATATCGTCTTTGATAAATTAGCAGGCAGTCTTCTGCCAGGTCAGAGAGCATGGCAAATTGCCACTTGGTTGCATGGACTTGGGAAGAGGCCTTCAGGATCTAGCTGCCTTTTTTTTTTTTTTTAAGATTTTGTTGATTTATTTGACAGAGAGAGAGACAGCCAGCGAGAGAGGGAACACAAGCAGGGGGAGTGGGAGAGGAAGAAGCAGACTCCCAGCGGAGGAGCCTGATGCGGGGCTCGATCCCACAACGCCGGGATGACGCCCTGAGCCGAAGGCAGACGCTTAACGACTGCGCCACCCAGGCGCCCCTAGTTGCCTTTTCTTTTAATTTTGTTATTAACATATAACACACAAACAGAAAAGCGCCTAAGCCATAAATGCACAACTGAATGGATTATCACAAGTTAGCAGACCTGTTCTATGCAAGGCGAGAAATAGATATTTACCTGTACCCCCAGATGCTTCAGTCACACTGTCTTCTAATCATTGCCCTGTCTCTCTGCAAAGATAACTAGTATTTTGAAGATTACTTTTGTCTGTTTCCAAACTGTGAACATACGAATCTTACATATGTATTTTGAGTGCAGCATCCTTTACTCATCATTATGCTTATGAGATTCATCTGTGTTGTTGTGTATCTAGTTCACTCATGTTTGCTAATCCACAACTTGTTAATCCATCCCATTCTACTCTTCATGGACATAGTTGGTTTTGGTTTGGACCTTCTAGGTACTTCTTTAAGTGTCTTTGGTAGACTTCCAAGAAATCCTTCTATTTTCGTTTACACCTTTACCCCTCCTTCCAGTGCTACCTGGTGCTGCCAAGTCCTGAGCCTTATGTAGGAGAGTCTGTTGTGCAAAAGAAGCTAATTCTCTGCTTTCCCTACTGTTAGCTTAGGATTCAGCACTCTGGGATCTGCCAGCCTACTTACTATTTGGTTGTCTCCTTTCCAGCCTCTTAAGATTTCCTTGCAGTATCTCCTTTGCCACTAACTTTGATTTTGTGAGTTTTTATTTTAATATATCTTTGTGTGTGACTTTTGGGGAAGAAGTTGGGTTATGCCTGTGTGCATTCTTCCTTTTGTTAAACCCGATTTGAACTTTATTTTCAGTCCCTTATTCTTTGATTTTTGCTTTGATGGAGTATCTCTCTGAGAAATATTGTAGGATAGCTATTTCCTTCTTTTACAGTAGATTTACGTCATTAGTCATTAAGTATAATGGTAAATTTTGGTTGATCGTATACTACCCTTTTGGATACTTAAAAGTTGTATTTTAGGGGCGCCTGGGTGGCTCAGTCGTTAAGCGTCTGCCTTCAGCTCAGGGCGTGATCCCGGCGTTCGGGGATCGAGTCCCACATCGGGCTCCTCCACTGGGAGCCTGCTTCTTCCTCTCCCACTCCCCCTGCTTGTGTTCCCTCTCTCGCTGGCTGTCTCTCTCTGTCAAATAAATAAATAAAATCTTTCAAAAAAAATTATTTTAAACATTTAGTCTAACTCACAGACTTTCTTTTATTAGGGTATCGCTGGAACTGACGTAGCTAAAGAGGCATCTGATATCATTCTCACAGACGACAACTTTACAAGCATTGTTAAAGCAGTTATGTGGGGACGAAATGTCTACGACAGCATCTCAAAATTTCTTCAGTTCCAGCTCACTGTTAATGTGGTAGCAGTGATAGTTGCTTTCACGGGCGCCTGTATTACTCAAGTAGGTTCACAGTTTTGTTTTTTTTTGTATTAAAACATGTTTGTTTTAATAATGTTTTGTTTTAAAGCAAAAATGTGTGTATAATCTGTTTTAAAGTACTTAGATATTTAACCTGAAGCTTAAAATTGTAGGTTAATTAATATGAAAATGTAATCCTGTTCTGCTTTTTGAGTTTTTAAATACAAAGGGCTTCCTGAGAATTGCTGAGTCCCTGAATAGTTGTGAATGTCTATTAGGAAACCTATCTTTTCTAGGATTCACCGCTTAAGGCTGTGCAGATGCTGTGGGTAAACCTCATAATGGATACGCTCGCTTCCCTGGCTCTGGCAACCGAACCCCCCACTGAATCTCTCTTGCTTCGGAAGCCTTATGGTAGAAATAAGCCTCTCATCTCACGCACGATGATGAAGAATATTTTGGGTCATGCATTCTATCAACTTGTAGTAGTCTTTACACTCTTATTTGCTGGTAAGAATTCAATGCCTGATAAAGCTTCGGTTGTTTTTGTTCCAAGCTAGTATCATCCCAGATGTTGTAATGTTGCAAATTCTCCAAGAACATAAGTTGTTCTGTTTCTGACTGCCCATTTATCTTTACTTTCTCCTGTTTGTCAGTGGATGTGGCTTAGGGAAGCACTGTGATAGATAGTGGGAGGAAGTCAAAAGAGTCCTGATTTTTTTGTCCTGGCTCGGCCACTGACTTAGATATCGTAATTTTGGGGTTTCAGTGTCTATGTCTATAAAAGAAGAAAGTCGTACTTGATAACCCCAGGTTTCTTCCAACTTTTCCTATGCTGTCATTCGAGATCAAATAAAGGTCTGGCTAGGTTGTACTATTGCATACTTTTTTTTTTAGAAATGTTCAATTATTTTGTATGATAAGTACAAAGTAATACTTTTTCATTCTTTCAGGAGAAAAGTTTTTTGATATTGATAGTGGAAGAAATGCTCCTTTGCACGCTCCTCCTTCGGAACATTATACTATTGTTTTTAATACCTTTGTGCTGATGCAACTTTTCAACGAAATAAATGCCCGGAAAATTCACGGTGAAAGAAATGTGTTCGAAGGAATCTTTAATAATGCCATCTTCTGCACAATTGTTTTAGGCACTTTTGTGGTACAGGTGGGTAATTGGAAAAGATAGTTTCAAATTTGACGCTCATGTAGGAGATATTAGATAAACAGTTAGCTTGTTCCAGAAATTGTTCGACTGCTACGTGTGTGGGTCTTCTGTGTGCTGCCTCAATGACACCTAAAAAAAGAGTTTTAAATACCATACCTCAAGTGAAAATACGCTCTATTCTGAAGGTCCACATATGAGCAGAGTACATTCAGCTAGTACTATTTTAATTGCACTACTGATTGTTCATTCTATATCATTACCAAAACTATTATAATTTTAATGTTATTTAAGGTAAATCTTCCTGTTGACCAGTTTCTAGTCTAGCTAGAGTGATCACTTTAATGGCTTCAAGCAGTTGATAGTAATTGTATGTCTGTGGTTAATGTTATTAAAAATAATAGTCCGTGACGTGAATATTCTAAAATTCACGTGATTCTGAATGCTGCTTCCTGAGTTGGTACATGCCAGTTTTTGATTTTGTAATACAGTTGACTCTTGAACAACACAGAAGATAGGGGCACCAACTTCACCCTCTCCCCGCCCCAGCCCACCCCTGCACAGCCGAAGATCTGAGTATAACTTTTGAACTCCCCCCAATACTCTAATAGCCTACTCTAGACCAGAAGCCTTACCAGTGACATAGTCACACGTATTTTGCATGTTATATATATTCTGACAATAATGTAAGCTAGAGAAAAAAATGTTACTAAGAAATCATAAGGAGAAAATACATTTACAGTACTGTACGGTGTTTACTGAAAAAAATTCATGTATAGGTGGACCCAATTCAAGTCATGTTGTTCAGGAGTCACCTGTACCATCAAAACAAGATGTAAAATTAAACAGTGAGCTTTTTCAACAAAGGAATCAGACAGTGATGGAGCTTGTTTCGAAGTGAAGACTGAAGAATTTTAAACAGCTTATTCAGCCATAGCTAGTGTACTCTAGGTACCAAAACCCTAGACCTAATTGTTTCTGTAATCATTGTTTCTGTTTTAGCTCTCAGTTTCCATAAACTTTAGGAGAAAGGTTGCTTACTTGCAACAAGTATTTCTAGAAATATTTTATTCAGGTTTATAAAAAAGCATCGTTCATGACATGTTAAAATTTTAGCTTTTACTTGCTATAAAATTGGATTTATTTTATCTTTTTAATATACGAAGACTGCAGAAAACTTAACTGCTCTCTATCAAGCAAATCTGGTAACTTGGTTCCCAGCAGAGATTGATACACCCGAAACAGTTTAATGTCAGGTATCGTTCTTCAGTGCCTAATAAATAAGCCAGTACTGCTCCAAGTGTGGTCTGTGGACCAGCTTCTGGTCCATTTATTGCGAGTCCACGGTGAGATAAGGAGCACGTGTCAGGATATAAATCAACAGCGTCATTAGTCACACTGTTTCCGGGGAGGGTTTTTGTGTTGTTGCTGGAGGCGTGTGTGTGTGTAGTCGTAGCAGTGGTGATTCTGCTGTGCACACGTGCATTGATTTGTACCCTGGTACCTGCTCCGTACCTTCTCATCACGGAGCAGCGCTTGGAATAGCACTTCTATAGACCGTTTCAGCTGGGTAGGAAACCATGGCCCTTGATTTACACGTATCGCATTTTGTTTGTTTCTAAAGCAGTCTAGCTGAAGTCTTGATTGTAGAGCAGGAGTACCTGAAGGGTATAAATTGTGTTAAATTTAATTTCTGTCTCTTTCACTTATTAGCTGTTTTTTCTTCTTACCTTTTTTTTTTTTTTTTTTGGACAGATCATGAAGTACATAATAATCCTTAATTCTTTGTAAATATTTTACCTCTCTTCTACTTTGTAGCAATTAACACAGCATCAGTGTTTTCAAAATAATGTTTCATGAAACATCGGTCCCCTCACTTGCTCTTACACCCTCAGATAAGTATAGGAAGTACTGCCTCTTTTACTACCTCTGGGAGATTCTTAAAGCAACATAACATCATAGTTACAAGTATAAACTTAGGACTCAGTCATCATGGGGTCAAACCATTGCCTCTAGTAGTTGTGTGACTCTGACAAGCTGCAGTTTCTTCATCTGTGACATTATAATACGAGGTCACATCACAGAATTACTGAAGCATTAAGAGGGACCATGCATCTGAAGCTCCGAGCTCACTCCCTGGAAGGGAAGTACTCAAATGCTGCTTTTCTTTTTTTTTCCTCTCTCTCTCTTTTTCTTTTTCTGTTTTCTCTTTCTTTTTTCTTTTTTTTTTTAATTAACAACTCAAAGGCTTTGGGAAATCCTAGAATTAAGAAATTTGCTGAACCCTGTTTAATGCAGCTACTTCTAAATTTTAGAAGATAGCACCTAATTCAGGGTTCCCTCAGCACACGTTTTGGAAATGCATGTGTGCAGGTACACGGTTCCGTAGTAGCATGTTGCTCTAAGGTATCTATTAAAGGGTATGTGGAAACTTGGTCTCTTGTTCTTAGAAGTAAATGCCGCAAGTCATTAGACAGTTTTATTCCTCCCAACTGTAAAGTGAAAGATGATTATTTCTTACAAAACTGAATCAGTCCAATCATGTTAATCATTGATTGTTCGCCCAGCATCTTAATATGCCTTTCACATTCTTATTATACCAAAATATAAAGTTTAAATTTAAATTAAAAAAAAAAAAAGGAAAACGTTCACAGAAATAAATGTTGAGTTTTCATGTTTGTTTTCTTGGTTTACCAAAGAAAATTATTTTAGTTCAATATCTCTATTAAAATCTAAGCAAGACTGCCAAATTAGTTACAATTGACTGGTTAGGTTACTGAAAACACAGTTGGGATTCCATCTGTACAAGTGTACAAGTAATCTCGACTTTGAAGAACAGTGGAATTGACAAATACATTTCACTTGAATTTGAACCTAGTACAGCTACAAAGAACAGAGTTCATACCTTAAAAAGTTTTAAAATGTTAATACACATTGATTCTCTTTAACTTCAGTATTGGGCAGCTACTGACTGCCATATCAAAGAGAAACCTTTCAGACTCACAAGAAGGTGAATATTGATATTTAATTCCTAATATTCCTATGTACGGTTTTAGGTCCTTGAAAGACAGGAGAGAAGCATGAGCACTGGATTTTATTTATGCCGGTCATTGGACTTTTCTCTATTTATACAGGAGAGCGAATTCGTGAGGGTGTACCGCCTAAGTCAGCACCGTATCTCATAAAACTTGGCAAATTCCTTGTCTTCTGTTACTGTTCATACTCGTCCTGACATGTAAATGTGAACTAAGAACGAACACCTGTGTAGGAGGAAAACAAGAAGGATTGAATATTATGTTCACTTTTCATAATATATGGTCTTTTCCACAAAAGTACGCTATCTCTTCTGGAAAGGCATAAATTACTCAAAGAGTGATACTAAATACAAGGGAATATAGTTACTTGGATCATATTGGAAACAGTGTAAAGTTATATTCCTGATCAGGAGAAATTTTTTTTTTTTTTTTGGTTTAACTGAAGATAATTTAAACTTGAAATAGACATGCATTTTACATTTTGAGCAGAGATGTCAGTTTGTGTTCACTTGTCTCATTTTCAGCTGTGAATATGATAATACACATCACACCAGGATAATCGTTATTCAGCTTGAGTTTTAAAGGATACAGATTTGGGTAATTTTTGAATTGTATGAAATGTAAAGTTTAAAAGATTTAAATAAATTTACTCTTGATTATTCCTCCAGATAATAATTGTGCAGTTTGGTGGAAAACCTTTCAGTTGTTCAGAACTTTCAATAGAACAGTGGCTATGGTCAATATTCCTAGGAATGGGAACGTTACTCTGGGGCCAGGTAAAAAGCTCATCATTTTTTGTTCAAACCTAAAGTGATTTTTTTTTTTTGTTTAATTTCCAGTGTTTATTTTCCTACATCAGTTCTCTTACTCAATTCTAAGTCGTTGCCATTCTGGGTCAAGAAAGGGCGTTCAGGGATATGGGGGTTTTTTAAAATGTAGTATTCTCATGTTATTGTTTGTTATGGTTATGCCTATGTGATAAAACACTTTAAATTTCTTACATAGTTTTCTAATTTTTTTTTTAAAACAAGTTTTACAGCAGTTATTAAGAGGATACATTTTTAACTGGTTGAGACGCTGGTATCTGTATCTTTTGCTCTATGACCTGTTTTTGCATTTTCAGATTAAATGTTTTTACAAAAATATTACAGAATTATGTACTTTAGACATTTCATCATTTTATTATGTACTTTAATTGAAAGTATAGCTAAGAAAAAAAGCTCAAGTTTCAGTTCACTTTGAGAATGTTTCCATAAAAAATCATGGTACCAGGATAAATGGGCCACAAAATGACATTTTCAGTTCTATGATTGGCTTTAACAATGTATGTATAAAATACAATGCCTGAAGAATGAGATAGATTTCATGTTTGGTATAGGCAGCTGACTTAACAAAGGCGTGTCATTAATTTAAAAAGATAAGTGGTGATGGTGTGTGCACTGTTCATTTTAAGTCCGTTACCATTACTGTAAAAGTAACTAATAGTCTGTACTAACATTTTCATGAATGAAAGTTAACATATGTTATGATGTGTAACCAGTGCGAGCTAATGTACTGTCGTTCTACAAGTTAGTCTAAGCAAAAGTCCAGGTTTTACTGAAACTTAACTCAGTCTTTATCTTACCTTTTTCTTAATTGTGTTTCTAGGTTCTGAGGTTTCTCTTACTCCTGTTGCATGACTCATTAATACAGATCTTCTTTTAAGTATTAGGATCCATACTCGGGCCACGTTTCTTTATTGATTACCATTCTAGTTATTTCCTGATGTTCCCTCATAGGCAAAACAGAACCCCACAACCTCCCAGACCATCTGGCTAATTTCAGGAAGAGGAAATTCAGTACAGCCAACATACCCAACGAGGACCAGCTCCTGGCTTTGGTTGACATTCTCTATTGATTTTACGTGTGCCCTGGTAGAAGGAGCACTGATTTCGGTTGTCAGACCTGTCCCACCTCTGTGAAATGAGGTGGTTGGACTAGAAGGTCCTTAAGCAGTTCTGACTGACCGCATGCTTGTTTCCTCCTTTATAAGCCTGACTTCCAGAAGGAACGGCTGTTAACACTTGTAGTTTAATACATATTTATTCCTATTTTTTTGTCCTCTTTGTGTTTCCTGGGGCATCTGTTCCTGTTTGGTGTCATAATCAGGCAGTATTAATCCAGTTTTAAAGAGTTTCATTTTGTAAAAATAAATACATTTAATAAACGAAAAACTATTTTCAGTTTAACCTTGACGATTTTTTGGATTTTGGTATGTTTTTTCTCATTGAACTCTTCCAGCACTAATGAAACTTGAACTTGTTTTGCATCCAATAAGACCACCTGCCATTTTTGTTTTATTTTAAATAAATGTAATTAGTGTGAGTTTAAGTTAATATGTCTTATCAGAGCACGTTCGTGTACTTTACGGTCTTGAATGTCTTACTTAAAATATGAAAGCCGTAATCAGGTTATTTCCCCTCAGGAGAACTTTTTTACCATTCAAACTTAAAATATTTTCTGTAGCTAAGGAAAGAGCATATTTTTGTTGTTGTTGTTGTTGTTGTTGTTGTTCTGAGAAAGGAAGCCTGACGGACAGGATCTCATTGCTTCGTTGGTGACGATAGTTGGGCACACTCGTGACTCCTTACCTTTTGTATGACAGTTGATTGGTTTAATTTTACTCGGTTTTGATTTATTTCTAAGCTCTTTCCCCTGTGTTGTAGCTTATTTCAACAATTCCAACTAGCCGTTTAAAATTCCTAAAAGAAGCTGGTCATGGCACACAAAAGGAGGAGATCCCGGAGGAGGAGCTCGCGGAGGACGTGGAGGAGATTGACCACGCGGAGAGGGAGCTGCGCCGCGGCCAGATCTTGTGGTTTAGAGGTCTGAACAGAATCCAAACGCAGGTATGCACCTGCTAGAGAGGTAGGAGCCGTGATGGGGGGGGGGGGGGGGGGGGGGG